>NC_047161.1:7632543-7932543 GCF_009819705.1 Hippoglossus hippoglossus
GAGTGTTTTATCTGTCTGTGTGTGTGAGTGTACAAAGCAATTGTCAGGTCTCTCATTTTCTGCCTTTCTACCACTGGAGGCAGCAATGACACACAAATTGACATTCCTCCTCCTCCTCTCTCCCTCTCTCCCTCTCTCCCTCTCTGTCTCTCTCTTTATCTCTCTCTCTCTCTCTCCCTCCCTCCCTCCCTCCCTCTCTCCTCAGACACTCGCTGAGGCACACAAACCATCCATCAAGCACGTGAAAGATCCTTAAGGCCTCAACATTACTCTTGTTTGCTGTGATAGAGCGCTGGACAACTCTGTCTCTTTTTCTATTTCATCCTCTCCCTCTCTCTGTCCCTCCCTCCGCTCGTCTCTTGTTCACTGCCTCTACGTCTCTTAATCTTTCCTTTCTCACGTACGCTCGCCCTAAATCTCCCTCTCTCTCTCTCTCTCTCTCTCTCTCTCTCTCTCTCTGTCCATTCCTCTCCATCCATATACCTCTCTCTTGCACTGCCATGTGTCCACTTCTTCTTTTCCTTCTCATGCTCAGTTCACCGCCACACACACACACACACACACACACACACACACACACACACACACACACACACACACGTGCACGTTTGCTCTGCAGGGCTGTAGTTATCAATCACAGTGATTATGATCTGTTGCATCAGTGTGGGGGTTTTGAGGGACGGTGACATCATTCGTCGATACATCACCGCTAATATGTTCTTCATTTGGTGCTCTTGAAGTGGGGAGCGAGCGAGACAGACGCAGACAGAGAGCGGGGGACAAAAGCCCCGTTTGAATGGGATTAGTTTCCTGAACCACGTCTGAGATATAATTACTAACAAAGAGGCGACGCTGCTTTCATGTTCCCATTCAGATGTGATTTGAATTGACTGCAGTTTCCAAACCAATATGAATAGAAAAGTTGAAGTTCCAGCTGAAGGTGAGGATCCATACGAGGCCGCTTGAGGGGACAGACTCTTCAAAGATACAATGAGTAGTTCGTTACGTTTTCGTCTGCATTTTCTTTTTTGTTTTTGCAGGATTACGCAAAAACGACTCGACCGATTACTATAAAATTGTGTGGAGGGCTGAGGCGTGAGCGAAGGAAAAGCCTGTTAAATTTTGGTTTGGATCCAAAGCACATGCAGGATATTGATATTTCTAAGTGTGTTTCAGATCCAAATAAAACTCTGGATCTAATCATTGTAATTGTGGTTTCATAAGGGAGGTATCCACTCTACTGAATTGCACTACTTTACATTAAAGTAAGTTAATGTAAAGTAATGTAACTCACTTTAACAAGTTAAAAAAGTTAATGTCTCTTCTTTAACTTCTATAATGTTCATACAAATAATGTTAAAAGGCAACTTTGTTCATAACTGATTATTTTTTTAAATCATTTAAATGCAGCATCCAGTTTCTTAAGAATTAAATGTTTCTCTTTTATACTTGGTCTTGTGGGTCAGTAAACTGAATATACTTTGGGTTGAGGCTGTTCACACAAAACGAGCAATTTGAATCCATCACCTTGGGCTTCAGGAAACCGTGATGGTTTCCACAATTTTCTTAATCAGACATCTGAGAAAATAAGCTGCAGTGTGAGATTAGATATGATGATGAAAACATCTATTACCTGCAGCCCTAAGAAATTGTTAAAAATTTAAAAACATTAACAAGAAGGAAGGAATAGGTAAAGTCAGAAAACGAGAGAAAAATCTTCCAAACTGACGGTGAGACGACGAGAATCGAACAAAAGTTTAGGAGGAAAAAAGGAGAGAGACAGACGGAGAGAGACAAACGGAGAGAGACAGACGGAGAGAGACAAACGGAGAGAGACAGACAGAGGAGGAGGAGCAGAGCGTGAACACGAGCTCTCTGTTCGGACGTGATTGATGCTGCAGCAGTGCAGCCTGGGATTGATTTGAGGGACGGCTGTCTGTCAACAAGCCAACTGGAGAGAGAGGAGGAAGTAGGGAGCAGTGGAGGGGAGATTAATTGCCATGGTAACCCCTGGTAGTAATGATCAGGAAGTATCTGTATCTATGTGAGCTGTTAAAGGTCCGGTTTGTAAGATTTAGTTGAAAGGGATCTTGAATACAAATTTTGAATTGAATACAAAATAATAAAATATTCAGCTGCAACACGCAACTTCACCACTAGATGTCACTAAATTCTACACACCGAACCTTTAAAATGTCTGTTTTATATTTTTCCAGGGATTAGCAGCAACCGTGTAAACTGCCACTATACTTCATTTTCAGCTCCCTGTACCATTTCTAAAGATACTTACACACTGGCCACTGACCTTGAATCAGATCAGTGGCTTTGATCCTGCTCCGTACGACACGAGGCTCGGCTGGTTTTCATCAGAGCCGACCACTTTTCTGAAGTGAGTCACCTGTGGGGCAGCAGGTGAGTCGGGTGGTTTGATAGAAACCCTTCAGGGATCTGGACCTGGAGGACCAGCACTGAAGAGCAGTGAATTAAATCATAGAAAACTGTGGTTAGTCACTTTGAGCTGTTTCACTGTTGAACTGCAGAACTGATCAAACCTGGTAATAGATTTCTTTTTTTTTGGGTCTTTGCCTTTCAGAAAGTATTGCACCTCTTTCTCTTGTTACCTCGGCCAAGGAGGTCATAGTTTTGTCTGTGTTTGTTTGCATGATTCTTTGTGACCCTACAAAGAACCTGTTCGATTTTTTCGGATTCCAGATCAGTGGATAGATCCTTTAATTCTTTTGTCTCTTTCTTAGCATTGTGAGATATGGAGTTGTTTTTTTTTGTAGTTCTTCATTGTTTTTTCAAAGAATTAATTCATGGATCTTGATGAAAAAAATCTGGCGTGTTTACTGATATTTATGAGTGTGTGGAATTTGATACAGATCCAAATAAAAATCAGGATCTAGTGAATTTAAATGTGGTTTCATAATAGGACTGTTGGGCTCCACTGAGTATATTCTAGTGTTGATGAATGAAAACCCCTCAGGTCTCACCCACTGTGTGCACTACTCTTTGTGGTGCTTGTTGTTAAGAGTTATACAGCAAATTATAATTAGAAGTGAAAGAAGAGTAAAAAAAACAACCTTTCTGCCTTTTGTAATTTTCAACTTTTTAAAACTTTATTACCTCCACCAAGGACGATTTTTTCATTAATTTGTGTCTTTCTTTTTGCAGAATGAATCAAAAGTTACTGAACTGATTTCCTTGAAATTTATTTAAAGGGTGAGAAATGTATGAAGAAAGAACCCATTGAATCAAATATATTTTTTAATTTTCTGCAAGATGGGAAATTTTCCAAGGGAATTCATGGATCTTGATGAAAAAAAAATCAGGCATGTTTAGGGGACTGATATCAATGAGTGTGTGCAGGTGCAGTTTGATTGAATTTAAGGGGACCGTTGGGACCCGGTAGAGAAATGAGCTCTACTGAGAGTAATCCTACTTTTCTGAATGCTTCTCTATGAATGGGTTTAAAAGTACAATTTGCTCAAATACCAAACACTGAAAAACCTTTTACCTGAGAGCAACGTCAAAAATTAATAACCATCGTCTTCAGCAAACGAGGCGACGCACTGTTTGTAGTTTGAACCGATCAAATGGGAGCGAGTGGAGTTTGTCTCCATTTGTGTTTGTGTTGCTGCTGGAAGCCGCTGCAGCTCTGAGTTACATCTTGTATCGTGAAGCAGAATTGAAACCATTTAAATTGAAGACAGAATATTGACGATATGTAAACCACAGGGAGGAAAACATCTTTTTACGGGAAAAGGACGACATTAAGAGTCGAAATGCATCGACCACACGGGGCACTCTGTTCTTCTGTAAATTCTTTTCCCCTCATTTCATCCTCGCCTTTAAATCTCCACATTTGTATCTTTTTTTTTGTCTTTTTCCTCTAAATCTGTTTTTCCTATCTCCTTTATGTGTGATGTTATCTGATCCCGCACCAGGCGCTTCTCTCTTTATTTACAACATGTAAGTTAATGAATATAGATTTCTCTGCTGGCGAGGAGAGTTCCCAGCAAACTTTCCTGGCTGCTTCAGCACCGAAGAAAGAAAGAAAAAAAAAAGATTCCTCAGGGTTTATGGTGACATTGAGGATGAAAGTGAGTAAGTGGGTTACATACACGACTGACAGTTTCAGCAATGGAAAATAGTAAGTAGACAATTATGCATGAAAGCATGAAAAGACACACATTATGGCACTTTGAGGAACAGCAGCGCTGCAGCACCGGGAAATATGAGCAACGAAGAATGAGAAATGAATTCAAAATAATTCTAAACACAAGAAATGAGAGGAAAAAAAATAATTAAATTAAATTCTATTGGTAAATTATCAAAGTTAATAATTCCTTCATGCATGAGTAAGTCTGTAAGAAAATGCAAAGCACACAATGACAAAGATCTCGTGTTTTCAAAAGAAAGAAGTACATTTGTTCACATGGGTCAAAGTTCACGAATAAACGCAAGATGCTCATTTGAAGTGTTTGCTGCTGAAGAAGATGACAGTGACACAGGGAGGAGAAATATTTCCCCTCGGTTTAACACGCGGGGAAGGGAATAATACGCCCAGGAATAAAATAACTGTGTGTGTGTGTGTGTGTGTGTGTGACTATGTGAAAGAAAGCGAGCTGGCATGCTTGTCTATTGCAACAACCCGCCCATCAAGTAGAGCAGTGCGGAAAATCCATCTGGATCATACCCACACCTAATGACGTCACACACACACACGCACACACACACACACACACACACACACCATGCAGAACGGTTTTATTTTTGTTTCTAAATTGGAAGTAAAAGTTACACAGATTAAATTCACTGAACCAAAGGGGAGGGAATGAAAAAATGAGACAGAAAAATAAAAGAGAAGGAAGAGAAACAGATACATGTAAAGAAAGACAGACGACACACACACTCTCTGTCTCTCTCTCTCTCCCACACGCACACACACACCTAATCAGTCTGTATATGACCACCCCGATCCCTTTTCCACTCATACATAAATATCAAACCATGTTATGCAGGTACAACTAATCCTGTGTGTGTGTGTGTGTGTGTGTGTGTGTGTGTGTGTGTGTGTGTTTGGTGTGTGTGTGGGTGGGGGGGCAGTTCTGGCATGGCATGGTAGTCATTTCCCTTCTAGACTCAACATCATGCAGATACACACACACACTCACGCACGCACAAACGGCAAGCGTTGGAATATCATTACGGTAAGAGCTGCAGTGAGCAGGCCCCTGACACAAGCGGCCCTTTGTTCGAATGCAGACGCACACACACACACACACACACACACACACACACACACACACACACAGACGGCAGACCTAGACTCAGGCCTTCCATATCGCCAATATAATTACAGCTATTACATCTGACTCAAATATAACTTTACATCTCGGCCTCTCTCTTTCTCTGTCTGTGTCTTACTCGATCTCCCCTCTTTTTCCTCTCTCCCTCTCTCCCTCTCTCTCTCCCTCTCTGACTGTCGAACTACCCATGTTGGAGCCATGTATAACCATTTATGTGTCTTGTGTGTTTTTGTGTGTGGTGGTGGCATAATGCTGTATAAACATTACCTCAACTAACGAGCGGTAACTGGTCTGGCCCAAATTTTGTGTGTGTGTGTGTGTGCGTGTGTGCGTGCGTGCGTGCGTGCGTGCGTGCGTGCGTGTGTGTGTTTTAACTTAACGGCTTGTACAGTCAGTTTTTTGTTTGGGAGGATTTTACTGTGAAACTGGTTGAAGAAGTTCTCCATCTGTCTCTCCCTCTGTGTCTTTCTGCCTCAGCCATAGACATTGATTGAGGGAAGGATGGGTGGATAAAAGAGAAGAGGAGAGGAAATGAACAAATAAATTGTCCCCAGGAAAAACTCTTGCAACTCTTATAAAACTTTGCTTTTCATTCCTTCTGTTTTTTGTATTTATTAGAGCTGAACTCGGTTGGTAATCAGTCAATTAGATAAACTGCAGAAAATTATTAAATCATTGAAATGTGGTTCAAGCCTTTCAAATGTGAAGACCTGCTGTTATTCTCTTTTATATTTAACTCTAATCTGAATACATTTGGTTTCTTCTGTTTTTTTTGCACTGTTGGTTGGTCCAAAAGAAATCTACAATTTTGCGATGGCAATTTTATCAACTAAAGAATTAATCAATTGACAATAATAATAATAGTTAGACATGAATAATGACAATAATTATTTACTGCAGTTTTCTACTATGGATTGTTATTTATGTTTGCTTCCAGATTTTAAACAAAAACAAATGTGTTCCCTTTAATATTGAGAGGTTTTGAAATGAGAAAGAATATTTTTTTCTCAAAAGTTTTTATGCATCTAAAATAAAACACAGGAAATGAAGAAAATCATATTTTCATCAAGACTGAAAAAACATAAAAGCAACATTTTTATTACTTTTTGGTTTTTAATTTTCCAAGCAACCAGGGGACTAAACATAACTTCAGAACTTTTTTTCTTAATTAAAGCAATTCATCACATTCAAACTCCTCAGTGAACGGCTACTTTTAGGTTTAACTGAGTAAAGCAAAACATGAAAAATGAAAAAGAATAAAACTCCTATTCAGATAAAGACCTTTATTTTCAAAAGGAATCCAGAGTGAAAAACTGCTGCAGTTTAACCACAGAAAATAAACAAACACAAAGTCAGACAACCGACAGCTGCAAATAGTCAGTCATAAAGAATATTGTAGACACGTTTTTTTAATCTAGGAAACCAATTCTCTTAAAGGTGAGTTAATATAACTATTACGCTTAAGTTATGTCCACCTTTGAACTATATCTGCTTTAAACATTAAGTTCACAGCAACATAAAAGTTGCATTTATCTGATTTTGTCGAGTTGTTCACAATTAAATATTTCAAGTGAAATTAACTTGTTCTTTTAAGTATATCTGTTGCAACAAGTAAATTAGTCACATGACCTGAGGTGAATCAACTAAATGGTGAGAAATGCGTAGATAACATTAATGCAACATAGGGAAGAACAGGTACTTCTGCAGGAAAGCTTTGAAAAATGAAGAATGTAGCTTCAGTTTCTATTTTGAAAGACTCTCTCACCTCCTGTTTTCCAACCAGCATGACACCATTAACCACCATTAGTCAGCAGCACAAATACCCATGGACCCGTTCTGCAGAGTTGACCTGCTCAGAGGTTTCATACAAAGCACCTTGCAGGACGGTGCATGTATCTGTTTTTAGTACGAGGCGACCGCAGCACTAAAGAGCGGCTTCCGTTGGCTGTGCCGCTCCGCAGGTCAAGCACGTGGCGCTAACAGGGTTCAGAGTTCAGTCCACACTGTCACTGGGACCAGTTAATGTAGCTTTAAAGGGAGAAGTGTTAGATCACACATGCTGCACAGAGAGGCCTAACAGCAGCTTTAGCAGCTTTAGCAGCAGCGGCAGCCGCGTGCCCCCCCACCTCCCTGCTCGCTGTTAAGAAGAAACGTATGTCCTGGCTGCAGACCTCCTAAATCCTGGATCTTTAAACATCTCCCAGGCCTTTTCAAAAGCCATTTAGGCATCAAAAGAAAGGCGAGGGATTAAACTGTAGCAGCGTAACAAGCCCAAAGACAAGACTTCACTCGTTCTCAGTCTTCTGAGACAATCTGCCAACTAGTAGCTATGACATCTGATGGTTTCTCCCAGACCGCCACACATGTGTATGTTGTTACATCAAATGTTATTGGTCTTTTGTCTAGAGCATGATCGACAGTTTAAGTTGTTCTGTAATCTCTCTCTCTCTTTGTCTCTCCCTCTCTCTATATGCTAAGAAGGCGTTTTTCCATGGCCACAAGGGCCAATGAGTTCCTACTGTGCTGAAAACACATGTGAAGTCAAAGTGACTTTGTGTGTGTGTGTGTGTGTGTGTGTGTGTGTGTGTGTGTGTGTGTGTGTGTGTGTGTTGGTTTGTTTGTGACAAATTAGTGGCAGCAGAGTACAGGCCTCTTTTGTCGGAGGGGGTGGCAGAGACGCAGTGTGGGAAGGCTTGATAATGGAAAACAGTCGTCTGCCATCTGACGCCAAACATGCACTCACAAAATCAGAAAATCAATTGCAATGTATCCACACACACGAGCACGTCGACGTACATTTCTATTCGGTATAAACACTGTTAATGAATAATAATTATGATAATGCTAATAATGGAAAGTGCTAAATGCCCCTTCAGTTGTTGCTTCCATGGCAGCAGGCTGAGAAAGGCATCTCACAGCGAGTCATGGATGATCACTTGACTCAGAACGTATACATCCTTAATGGCGCTAAAGCTCTTTTATTGTTCCGCATTAGTGCTTTGTCCTCTTGCCTTGAGCGCCATGTTTGATTCCAGCTTTAATGAAGACTTACATTAGCTTCATGTTGCAGCTGATATGTGTTTGCACAGGTTTTTATTCAGAGCTGGAAAACATCTCAACCTCAACAAGTGGCTTCGTTTTACTGCCAAGTCCTTTACAGGGTTTGTTGACTGGTGTTTGAATGCATATATAATACCTGTGATATGTGTGTGTGTGTGTGTGTGTGTGTGTGTGTGTGTGTGTGTGTGTAGTGCTTGTCACCAAATTTAAATGAGCTCTGCTGCGTGCACTAAAACTAAAATCATAATTTTCTTTATTTTCCTTCTGTCTTTTGTGCAGGACTCTTCTCTGCTTCTCGGCCAAAATGCAAATACACCCACACTCCCTCCACTCTTGCATGTCTGAGAGATTGCATTGATTTAAATGTCAGTTTTGCTTTTAATCTCCTCCCCTCCTCATTTCCCTTTTGTTAAACAACATTTCCTGCATCACTTCTTTTTGTTTGACTCTTTGCTTTCACTCTTTTCTTTTAATCCTGTAACACAGTCCTGTATTTACTGAGGTGGTTCTTTTCTTTTCTTTCCAAAACAGGCTTTTTCAAGATCTCTTTGTTTCCTATAATATTTATCCAGCATGGGTGATGCCAGTGGTCATTTCTGTCTTCATGGTTTCCACACACACACACACACACACACACACACACACACACACACACACACACACACACACACACACACACACAAACACACACACAACTTTCACACTCACTGATAGTATCGTGTGAGCAAATGTTGAGCTTCTTACCGAGCCACATACAGATGTGTCGTACCTTAAACCAGGTGTTCTCTCCTGCTCTAAAACTCACAGCTCTGACTCGACTTTGCCAAACAGCCACAGGACGGGGGGGAACTGAGAGCCTCGATTCAAACAGGCTCTGTGCGCTCCCAAGTTTTGACCGGTGCTTACTCTAAAATTCAGAAAGCGAGAAAAATAAGTAGCCAATTAGGGCGAACTAGTCGAGCGTAACTTGCACAGACACACACGGGGGTTTCTCAGCTGGAGTCCAACACACGGTCTGCATATTCAGAACCACTCAGCTGGAGGCACTAAATAACTCGGCCTGGTTTGATTTTTGTGTTTGCAAATGGGCCCAAGATATAGGAAGTGCAAATTGTCAAGGATCCAAATATTAACACTTAATTTAAGATGAAGATCAATAATACATGGTTTATTTAAAAACCTGCTCCCAAAATACATCATCTATAAATATATTTTATATTATATTATAATATATTATCTCAAATTATTATTTTTACAGATGAAAATGCATTGGGTTGGATTTATCGAGGTGTTTTGAGGTGATAGAGGCCCCTCGCTCATCATTTTTACTTTAGCCGTTAGCTTGGCTGTATCACAGCTGTCCAAGAGAGGTCGTCTGCATTTGAAAAGTGGATCATGTGTTTACCTCTGAGAGTCGATCCGTGCACGTGGCGCGACGTCTGGAGCCGTGATCAGAAACACGTTAATCCTGTCTATTTAGACGCGTTATTAGGATCCCAGAGAAGAGTTTTTGTCTATTAAAAAGAAGTTATTCATTTGATTACTTAGCTAATTAATGACTAAACTTGGGAATGAGCTGGGTATTGAAATGCACTGAATATTTTTTTCTGTGTTTATAACTTATTCGGCCTGTGAATGTAAAATCAAAAATAAATCAGAGGCCTACTTTTTGAAGTAAAAGCTCGTTAGTGTGTTTATACAACATCTGTGAATGTGTGTGTTGTCACAACATCTCTTAACTTTCACCAAATCAAAACACTTTGTGATATTTCTTTTACAGCAAGTACGAAATTCAACATTTAGTTTGTTTTCACTGGATTTGAAGCTTCCCCCTATAGTTTCTCTGAATTGGCGCCAACAACAAAAAAGGTTGCCAGCTCTTGTAAGATGTGGCAAAATATCGTTTTGCAAAAACATCAGAACGAAGTCCTTGAGGAACTAATTTGCAGTCAGCTGAACAAAGATATATGATAATGTTTGTTTACTGTGTGCGCTGGCGTGTGCATCTGGGCGACTGGATTCTCTGCATGGAGCAATGTTTTACACACACACCATCTGGACTTCTTCAAACACTGCATCAATCTGAGTGTGTGTGTGTGTGTGTGTGTGTGTGTGTGTGTGTGTGTGTGTGTGTGTGTGTGTGTGTGTGTGTGTGTGTGTGTGTGTGTGTGTGTGTGTGTGTGTGTTATGTGCATATTGTACATAAAGGAAATACTTTTGATTTGTGTTGATGAGTGTTTGTGTGGATCTGGGCTTGTGAATGTTTATGTCTTTGCACCTGCAAACTGATGATGGCCCAGTGGCCCAGTGACCTGATAGCCCGCGGTAGCAGGGCCAGTAAAAGTTAATGCCGGGGAAGTTGATTGACCAGTCACTGCCTCATCCTGGTGCGATCAATACTGTTAATGAGCCTATGACAGTGTTTACACACTTTGGGGGTGTCGTCTCATGGGAGTCTAACATTAGCCCTATTATAAGATACTTAACTGAGATACTGCTGTGCGGAGCCCAACAGCTACAGTAACTTCTCAGGCTGTTTAAAGTTTCAGGTACCAGTGCAATCTAAATATATATATAAATATTTATATTTATTTAGTTTTCCATTAGATTTAGCATTTTTTTGCTAGCCAACATTAACTTTTACTGTAGTTTTCTATCCATCTAATCTTGAGGTCTATCGGTTTTTAGCTCTGTAGCAGAGACAAAATGATTTTTATAGTGTATTAATGATAGTAGTAATTGTTATAGTATTGTACTCATTTGGTAAATATGCACCTAATGTTTTATGGTGTAACAAATCCTAATCCTAATATTTAGGGAAAATCTACAAGGGACCAGTAAAACTGTGATCTAATAGCCAAGGGTGTGTGAGTTATCTCTTGGTCACAAGCAGTAAAACTCCTTAAGCAGCACCTGTAGTAAACTGCAATCTAAACACATTAACGTTATCCTCCAAACTCCGGTTCTGGGTCACTGTGTGTTTAAATCGTCCAGTGTCTGAAAGGTTTTACCAGGTTATTTGTAGTCTGGTTGCAGACGTCTGAAATCCAGCCCACATCTCTGATCTCTGATTAAAACAGAAATGCAATGTGATGATCAGTCCATGTTATTTTGCTAATGTGGTGGAAGAAATGTACCAGACAGTGTTTCTGCGTCCACCACTTTGTGTCTGGTCGAACCACAAACAGGCAGAAGCATGATACTTTTCTGTTCAGCTCACTTCACGACTGATTTTCCATAATCTACTTGAGATCGGATTGTAGACTGAGGGTTGTGTAGTCATTGTCTCCGACTGTTGACCATCTGAACAGTCTGCAACAATTAATATGTATTAGTGTTCTTTCCATTTGCACTAATTACATCTTTTAACCTACTTCCTAACCCACATTACCTCATTGTTATTGCTGCTCGGCTCCCTGGCGTTATTGATAATACGCATTATGCCACTCTCACAGCAGGTAATCAAATCCTCCATTTCCATTTTCCTATTGCATTTCTACTTATCATTGCCGAGCCGCAGCCATTACAGCACTCACATCCATCCATTCAAGTTGTCAGAGGGTGAACGTCGGCCCAGTGATTCACTCCCTCTCAACTGGAGAAGCAGGTATCACTAAATACGTACTAGGGCCGTTGCAAAGTGAGTTTCCCCTTTGCACTCTATAAATATCATTTCAATCAATCAATCAGTCAGTGGATCAATAAGTCACCAGCCCAGTCAATCATCTCGGCTGCAACTCACGTAGTCACTCGTCCAATTATGCATCCGGCCAGCGTGCCAACCAGTCAATCAGCCGTCCGGCCAAGTGGTCGGTCAGATACAAGCAGCCAAACAGCCTGCCAGCAAGTCAAATAGTAGATTTACCAGTCAGGCTGCACCGGCCAAACACAAGCAGACAGACAGACAGACAGACGGACAGACAGACGGACAGTCACACAGTCACACAGTCACACAGACAGACAGACGGACAGACGGACAGACAGACAGACAGACAGACAGACAGACAGACAGACAGACAGACGGACAGTCACACAGACAGACAGACAGACGGACAGACAGACAGACGGACAGACAGACAGACAGGCACACAGACAGACAGACAGACAGTCACACAGACAGACAGACAGACACACAGTCACACAGACAGACAGACAGACAGACAGACAGACAGACAGTCACACAGACAGACACACAGACAGACAGACAGACAGACAGACAGACAGACAGACAGACAGTCACACAGACACACAGACAGACAGACAGACAGACGGACAGTCACACAGTCACACAGACAGACAGACAGACAGACAGACAGTCACACAGACAGTCACACAGTCACACAGTCACACAGACAAACAGACAGACAGACGGACAGACAGACAGGCACACAGACAGACACACAGACAGACAGACAGACAGACAGTCACACAGACAGACAGACAGACAGACAGACAGACGGACGGAAGTGTAATTAGTGATAAGTGATTAGGATGTTTCAGTTGTTTGGGATGAACAATTGCATTCTGCAATTAGAGCATCTCCCTTTCCCTCTGTGTTTCTCCAGCCCCCCCCCCCCGCCCCTCTTATTCAATACTTTCTGCTCTCCAGTTACAGTTTGTGTGCAGCGCGACACATCACATACACACATCACAAACACACATCACATACACACAGCACATACGCACATCCCATACGCACATCCCATACGCACATCACAAACATTAGGATTCTGCTCTTTGCTGCACTTAGAGAAACTTCCCATCGAGAATCCATTAGCCGTCTAAAAGCACTCAGACTAATTATGAATTTAAATTAAGGGATGTTCTCAGATCTAGTGTTGGAATATACTAACAGTTGTTTTCTTAATAAAAAACAGAATGTGTCACTATTTTGAGTTAAAACAACATAAATATAATGGATGACATGGTTATAAATATATTCTAATTGTGCGCATAAAGCAAAAAACTCATTATATCAACTCTTATTGATAGCATCATTAAAATTTCTGCTTAAAGGAAAATTCCATCGAATGTAAACACCACAAGCTTGACACATATTCAATAGAAATGTTCATTACATAAAAAAAGGGTTTCGATAACTAAACCATAGTTTTATCATCATATTCTTATACTTATATATATATATATATTTATGTTCAGTGGTTTTCTGGGGGTATTTACAAGGCATTCAAGCAAAATGGTAAATAAAGAAACAAACCCCACATTTTAACTTGAATGTGAACAGTGTATTCTGTTAAACTGTTGATTGGTGGCAAGAACATTTACCTCTGAATTCACAATAAGTTGTCATTCACTGTGGAAAATTAAAAAACACAAATGAGATACTATGCAGCTGTGTTATCTGCGGGGATTTCACCTTTTTCCCCTCTTTGGTTTGTCACCTTTTCCTCCATCCTCATCTCTCTGTTCTCCAATCATGTTTTTCCTTGCACCTCTTAACCCTCTGGAGAAAGGAGGGAGAGGCTGGAATATTGGCTTTTCTGTTGCTAATGGGACGAGTTCAAAAAGGGCAACCAGAAAATGGCCTCTATTCAATTTTATTGGTGTCTGGTGGTAGTTGTCAATTTCCTTTCTTTTCTCCACATCTCCATTATTTTTTAAATCGGGTGTAAATCTCTTGACCCCTAAAGAGGAAGGATTAATAGTTTGAAGTTTTGGTTCTTATTGTCCTGGCTATTTATAAAAAAAAAATGTCTACTGCAGCAGAACCATTAATTAAAGGTCTTTTCCTCTAAGCTGTCAGCACATAGTAGGAATAACACAAACTTGTATTCAAGCAAATCGTTGTTTTCCATGTTGTAATTGTAAATATTCATTGCCTACAGTTTATCATCCATTATGTATCCATCAACTACTCAAATCCCCCCAAATCCTTTGGAATAACAATGTGTAAACACTTAAAACAAGTGCTGTCTTGCTAATTTAGGAGCTGAGCTTTTCCGTTGCCTCTTGTGTAACCATAATAGTTCATCTCTAAGTTATAAGGTTGAGTCATGATTTGTTGAGACATCCAGAGCATTTATTGAAACAGACTTGGTCCAGAAAAAGCTC
The DNA here is from genome assembly GCF_009819705.1 of Hippoglossus hippoglossus. Lineage (NCBI taxonomy): Eukaryota > Metazoa > Chordata > Actinopteri > Pleuronectiformes > Pleuronectidae > Hippoglossus > Hippoglossus hippoglossus. The sequence continues at coordinate 7,646,988 of NC_047161.1, forward strand.
TGGTCTGAGGGATGTTGCCATATTTACCAACCCACCACGCAGTGGTGAGGACAAACGTCCTTTTTTTGTCTAGACATAGATAGTCCAAAGACTTTGTGTGGTTTCAGGAAATCAAAACGGAGTCGGCGAAGGCAGCAGATTTGTGCCAGACTCAGCTGTAATGGGGTTAAAATGTTCCTGCCTGAAACAAGTTAATAGTTATTGTTGCCAGACTTTGGTCGGAAAGATACGAGACAAGAGGACATGTGACTAAAGTCTTGATGCAAATTCTGGCCTCATAACTTTGCATCAATGTCACAAGCACATGATGTGATCTTTAAACCAGAGGTCATTTTATCATCCAGGCAGTAACTATATTACAGCAGTAACAAGATAATGATGTTATTTTATAGAATTAATTGAGTGAGTTATTCTCAGACCTCCTCTGTGTGCTGGTAGGACGGACAGAATATCAGGGACAGCTGAGACACAGAGAGAGAGAGAGAGGGGCTGACATTTTAAAGAGATTTGATCTAACTTTACGCTGAGTGTGCATCCATCAATGCTTTTGGTTTGTATTTGCAATTGACGGTGACAGTAAACAATGCAAGTGGGCATCTACAAGAAAACGTCTTTGTGCAACCCTGTCTCATACAAAAATCATTTTTTACCACCTGAATCACACTATCTGGAATTTCTTTTAGGAGTTGTCACATTTTATACTGCACAACAACTGTATAGAGGTCAGGGTGAATGGCTGGACATCCAATAACACTTTTATTATATTTAATTTATTATAAGTCAATAAATCCTCACTTGTGTTTCAGTTCACTGTGAACGTTTCATTAATAGCTAATCTCGCTCATACTGATGTGTTACAGAATATTAATACCAGACTCTATCAGAATCTGTCGACCATTTGAGAATTTTTAAAGATATGGTTTCGATTTTAATTCTTTGACTTTAATGTTTTCATTCAGTCTCGTAGTCGCCAGCTGGCATCAGAGCTCTGTAGTGCATGATATCCACTTGCAATGACTGTTGCGTCCCTGATCACCTCTAGTGGTGGTTTCGCTGACTGGATCACAATCCATCCACAATGCGTCTTCAACTGTACTTTCATGTGTACTTTCAATATCCATTTGCAATGTGATCCCCCAAAATCTATTTAACGACAGGTGTTGGGTAAGAAATTCTGACCTTTACATTCAATCACATTTTAATTTGCTACTGGATCAAACAAAGATATTCTGCTGGATTTAAAAAAAATGTCATGGTAAGATTTTACACGTACATTTATGAGCATTTTACCCGCCATCTTGATTTGCTTTGTCCGTTTGTAAAGCATTTGGGTATTTCCATCCACCCCTTCCTTTCTAGTGGGGTCCTGAATACACTGTGGTTGAAGGGGTGGTGAAGGGCTTGATGGCCGCCACCCCTAAATCACATAGAGAAATGGGAAAACAATACCCCTTCACGGTCACGCGCAAAAGGACTGGGCCTATATCACTATGTGCAGTGGTAAATCAGTTGGCTGTGATTATGTGGTTGTAGAGAAGAATTGGACCTACGGGTTTTCGCCAAGCCGAGGGGCCTATGATAGAACTAAATAGCCCCTGCTTTATATTTGTCTTTCACTCACGGGTCAATGAAGAACCAAAAGTGTCAGTTTATCAAGTAACACATCATGTGTGACCATTTATGCTCGACATAAATCCCGGTAATGGTCACCATTGATTTTTTCATTATAATTCTAAGAGAACAGAAGCGTGATCATTTTGCTCCAGAGGGAGGAGAAAGGAGGAGGAGGAGGAAACACCGAGGGGAGAAGGAGAACCGAAAATGCAGAGTCATAATTGGGCTATAAAGAATATTGTTAGCAATAAATGATCCACATCATGTGATGACTCGGCGGTTCTCGGATCTTATCATGAGCCAGCAGTTCTGTGATTGGTGGTGTCACTCATGGGTAGACACACAGGACTAAAGGTCAAAGCAGGGATAAGGCTCAAGTTACTTAAAAAAAGACTTTGTCTCGACACCAGTCTGATTTCTGACTGGTGCAATGTCACTGGATTTTTCACAACATGACTCCAACACATCAGATGACCACCATCATCACTCATCATGGTGGGAGTCAAGGGGAGACTAAGACTAACATTAGTTTGTTGTTCACAAAGTCAGAGGGTCCCAGATGTCTGAGGCCACCACTGAGTTTAAACACTTGATTTACTCCGAGACAAATATAAAAAAATCAATTGGTTGCTGGTAAATTGCAGGATAAATCACTGTTGTTCCAATTTCACCTCAACACCAGATGTCGAGCAGTTACTCTTTATTTCTTTATTTCTGGATGAGTGAAACCAGAGGCTGAATGTGAAATGCATCGTTCGCCCCAAGACGCTCACACAGGATGGAGAAAAACTTCTAGCGATCTCAGGTGCGGGGACACGAAGTTCATCACTCAGTGCGTTTATCCCAAAATGGTGTCTCTGGTTTCATCGCTACATCACCATCTTCTTTGGGGGCGGGTGGCGACCAAGCATTTCTTCATATTTCTTGCCTCTGTCCTTACTCAAAGACAAACTTGTGTTGATCATTGTTTTAGGCCTGTCTGTGCAGATAATGAAGGATGATAAGAAACACTACTAAATGTTTACATCCCCTATTATCGCATAGTTTGTTTTCGGCTAACTTTTAAAGAGTCTAATAAATCTAAATCAGACTCGGTACACAAGTATGTAAAAGAATTCCATGAGTGCTCAAAGTTCTGGTGTGAAAGCTTCAACTTTGGCACAGAACGCAGCACAACCTGACCTGCCTCCTGCACATGAATAATGTATGCCAAGAGGGGAGACCGTCGGGACTCATTACGGTCGAACGCAGACCTGGCCGGCGTCTCCACGAGCCCCTCAAGTTGGGTAACTTGTCCCTCACCATATTGGATTTGATGTCACAAGTCCATCTGGAGACATTTTTTTTGAGGCAGCCATTTTGTGTCCCTCCTGGCAAACGTTTCATCCATTTTATTTGGATACCGGACAGAATTCAGCCCGTATGAGGTTGCGCCGAGTCACGCAGGGGTCGTGATTTGGACGCCAACACGTGCGCGGTGGCCGGTAATTACAGGACGTTGGGGAGGGTCGAACATTCCACTGGATTTACCAGGTAATCGGTCATTATGTCTCCACACTCCCAAAGTTTTTTGGGAGAAATCTTCCAGACCCTGCCACAGGTGAATTCAGACATGTACTTTAATGCTTTTCTCTTCCTCTTTCATTCCCCTTCTTTTTTTCTCTACCTTTTCCCCCCACATCCTCTGTCCCTTGCCTCCTACCGTCCTCATCTTACTTCTTTCCCTCCTTCGTCTTCCCCCATCCAGGCCTCTCTCCCCGCCAATATCTCACTCACTCACTCAATCACTCGCTGACCCCCTTCGTTTTTCTCCACTTGCATATGCTGTGAGTCAGAATAGGTTTCCATTGGGAGCAACTTTGAATATTATCTTAAATTTTTCATTCCTCATCTCCGCTGCTCGTTTTACCCTCAATTTGTTGCCCAGAGCCAAAAAGCAACATGGGATTCATGAAACGTGCACACGCCACAGAAAACGCGATTATAGCTCATCCATCTCTCCTTCCATCCTTCTCTCTCGCCCTTCCGAAAACAACATGGGAATCGGGGAAACGTGCTCGCACGTCAAACTGGAGTGCTTCTTTCTCCCTCTTTTGTCTCCCCCCTCTTCTCTCTCACCCCATCCCTCCCTGTTTTTGTCTCCCTCTCAATCCCTTTTTGTATTTCATTTTTCCCTCTCGCCCGTCTCGCTTCATGTTATCGCTCCTCTCTGCACTTCAACGTCTCTTTTCCTCTGCCTTTCTCTCCGTCTACATTTCACTCCCTCATGCTCAGAGGTAATTCTGTCCCTCCTATCCTGAGCCTTATTCATCATCATCATCCTTTTCTTTTTCTCCATCTCTCTCACATACACACACACACACACACACACACGCACGCACGCACACGCACTCACACACACACACACACACACACACAGTAGACACTCATAGCATGCACAAACCCAGTCTGCATATCAGTGTCAGCACCCCTGAACAATATGGAGGATAACAGCATTTGGGTGGGAGACAGAGAAGAGGAATAGGGAAAGAAGAAGTGATCCACATACAAATCCATAAATATTGCACAAATGCACACACACAGGTGCACAAAAGTACACACAACTTAACCCAAGTGTGCAAAAATTATCCTTTTTTTTTTTAATTGCATGATGCTCTCTCTAAACACTGTTGTTAAAAGCATTTGAATAAAAGAAAATTCCATACTACACAAGAGGCGAGAGAGATAAAGCTTTGTCACGACGAGAGAGAGCGAGAGATGGAGCGAAACACACACAGAGAAATGAGTCGTGCAATGTAAGACACTTAAAACAAAGACGGGAGAAATAACATGTTTTTTGTTCACATTAAAAACCCGAAGCTGTGATTTTTCACATTGTGAGGAAACTCTGATTGTTATTTCAGTGAAGGATCCTATTAAAATGTCACCGTGTTGTCAGCCAAGGTCTTAATTATTTTGTAAAAATAGAGGCCAGATGAAGGGGTACATGTACTGATGCATATTTAGAGGCGACATTAGATTTGATTAATCTCGATTTAATCAAAACAGATATCAGGCCTCATATATTTCTATTTCAATTACATCCATTTGCCTGAGAGAAGACACATCTCTTTTCACACAGTGGAAATATAGATAGAGGGAGATACACACAAGAAAAGTACAAAAATGAAGATGACTCATAAAATACTGAGAGAAACTTTCAACACTGCAGTTCTATTGAGACGTTAAAGTGGAGGTCAATTGATTTTTTTTATTTTTTTATTGTCTTCACATTGAAAACAATTCGATTGTTCTTGCTGTTGGTCAGAGATGTTCAAAGAGAAAATAAAAGATAAATCAGATAAGATTACACACAAATGTCGTCCTCAGACACGGTTGTTTACTTTTTTGCATTAATTATGTATCGCCTTCGACGAAGCTTCATTTTTTTTATTTTCTTTTGCAACAGTTTTGGAATTGCAACTTTGAAAACAACCTTGTTACCTTGACGATTTCAATACAAGGTAATAATGATTCCATTAATATATAAACACGCATGCACCCACACACCAGTGAAGGGATGAAGACAAACTGAGTTTGGTTGGTGTCTGTCTTGTTTTAACACTCGAGGGCGGATCCCTGGAGCCAGATCGGACCTGATGTACCTACGCTGGGTGTGAACAAACATTCAGAAATCATGTTTTGGTTCAGGTCACGTTCACAGCGAACATTTTGCATGACTAACTCGGGAAGGGTTCGCTTCCTTGACGTGATGCGACAAGTCCTTTTTGGCAAAATCACTGATGAGTCCGTGTGGGGCGACTTCCTGTTCAGTGCTAGGATGATAATGCAACATGTGGCTATTTCTTGTGATAATATTCACAGGTTATTATGGTTTATGGTCAGCGGCGGCGCAGTGGTGCAGGGGCTGTGTCACTGAAAAGCAAGAAAGGAAATCTGGTTGTACCTGCGTGGCTTTCCTCCATGGTTTCCTTCCTCACACAGTCCAAAGACAATATCATGACTTGGTTAATCTAAGACTCTAAATTGCCCATGAGTGTGGGCGTGAATGATTGTTTGCCCCTATAAGCCCCCCCATGTCAGCTGGGGTTGAAACAGCCCTTGGGACCCTCAAGATTATCACTTTTGGAAAAAATCAAGTTCAAATGACAAAATTTCAATGTGCATATACGTCCTTATAAATCTTTCTGTCTTACCAGTGACTTTTTACGAGCTTGTGGCGAATGGCCTGCCGAAGCTGAGACTTCCAGATAGTCTGACAAGGTTTGTTCACTCGATGCTGCTCCGCTCATCTCTGGTGTACGGTGGCTGAGAGAGCTCAACGCACTACAAATTCAAAAAAATGATTTCAATGCATTGTGAAGTTATTGAAGGTCTGCTCCTCGTCAGTGGTGATGGAACTTCACTCGTCGCTTTCGCTATTTGCAGCGTGTTTCATTAAGAGCATCAACATCAAATGCAGTAACTTCTCTCTCAGACTCAAGTCTGGTTCATATAGAAACGTGAGGCTCATACTCAACTCAACACTCACATTAATGAAAACAATAAGATCATAAAAGCGGCAGCACTGAGAAAAGATGGAGATCGAGGAATGGAAAAGTGACAAGAAGAGAAAAGAACACTACACACACACACACTGAGGAATGATAAATGAACATCATGTGTCATCAGAGACAGTTTACCCATGTGACATTAGCTAAGATGATGGATGAGCAGGCTTATAGGCAAAAACACTTGTGTGTGTGTCTTTGTGTGACTGTGTGCAACTGAGGCTGAATAATTGTGTTTCTGGCTTGTGAATGTGCAAATATGTATGGCTTTTGTTTTTTATGGATTCGAGCAAATCAGTTTTTTTCATGTTTTTTCATGCTCGTGCACATGTCGTATTGTCGACCCACTTATTGTTGCATGTGTGCGACTGTTTGAAAACTGTTTGAACTCCTTTTTCCCCACGACCTCGTCTGTTGCCCCAAGATGAATAACAAACAACAAATAACCACGACGAATGACTCTGCTGAGGCTGAACTCATCTGAAGTCACTTTACTTAGCATCTTCAGGTCTGAAATAAATATTGTATCATTACAATATATTATTATATAATGAAGGTGAGCTCATGGATTACGTTATGGCAGGGGTAAGGGTTATTCTATTGTTTAATGGATATTTACCACAGCTCATAGGAACAACTGAGACAAGTGTTAATTAACTGACCTGTGTTTCTGTTGCCTGATGGAGAGGGGGTGGAGGTTTTGCTGAACATTACAGATCCTGATCCTGTATCTGATCGAATTCTTATCAGTGACAATAGAGGATCACATGGATGATGCTGGGGTCAGCGATCCTCTGGTCCTGTGGGATACTGGTCCGCTGCTCAGAGGAGTTGCTCACTGGTTTTAATTCTGTGATTTACTAACACTGTGGAGAATTTACTGTGTGAACAATGTGAGAGATGAGATGAGATAAAATGGTCATCAAGTTGTAATTTTCTTTTCTTGTGTGTGTCTGTCTTGTTTGTGTCGCTTGTGTAAGGGACTTGCTCACAACAGCTCGTTTGTGTTTGTGATATTTTGACTGGTCCTAACTCTCTGATCCACTTCCAAAGGGCTGTTTGAGGGTTAAGACTTGCTTTTAGGGTTAAAATTAGGTTAAAGTTAGCACTAGAGTTATTTGGTTTATTTGGTCGTGATGGTTAAGGTTCGGGTAAGAGGCTTGGGAATGCCATATGCCAGGGAGTGTCCTCACCAAGAAAGAAGTACAAGAATGTGTTGTTGGGTAGTGTGCGTTTTATTGTTTCTTTCTTTTAACATGAAAAGATTTTGCAGAACATTCTTTAACAAAATATTCAATATTTAGCTTAAGCCACATTCAGTAGAGGAATGGTATGATATCATCCATGACATCTGTGTAATGGAACGAATCACCTTCTCTATGAGGCTCCAGGAAACTAAGTTTGAGGGACTTGGAGAAGGTATATTTCCCCGAATTGACCCACTTTTGTTGAAATTGATTTGATGTGTTAAGAGATTATATTTTTTATACAACATGTTAACATTATTATTATCATATTTGTATCAGAAGTTCTATATATTCCAAATAAAAGTATACAATTTTTAAAAAAAAACTAATGTTGCATGAGAGCCAGTCACCTTCCCTCAGTCCTGAACATGAACTCAAACATTTAACCATGAATATCTCACAAACTCACTTCAAGGGATTTGTTCCACTGAAAATAAAAAAATAAAAACTGTCGATGAAACAACAAAAAGGCTGTTTGAGCTTTTCCATGGAACTGAATTGTGATTCGTTGTCGTGCCAACAGTTCTAATGAGGAAAATATGTCCTTACTCCCCCAGCACTGTCACTGTTGACAGCCACAAATATGAACTAAGCCGTGAGGGATTAGGTGGAAAACAAGTCAAGTCTGGTTTAGGGTGACTTAACCCTCCTGATCGCGCCACTTTGATGCAATATCTGAGAATCGCCATTTGTAAACAGCCTGTTGTCGGCGTACGCAGGGTAAATAAAAACACACCGCCGAACTTAGAAGAAGGACGAGTGAAAAACCATGTGGAAATGTGGATTTTTCTCCCACAGAAATGGCTTTGATAGCAATGTGTAAAAGTAGACACTGGTAGCGTGTAGACAAACGGCACCAGCAGACAGACAAAGACGCAGGGAGAGCGAGCAACACATCGAGGGAGAGAGACATTGTGGTTTTTCTTCTCATGGATATATAATCAGTTTAAGAGGAAGTTTTTTCCCCTCAGTTTTGCTTTGATGCACAATCAGATTTCGACCCACACTGTAATTCTGTGTCTCTCTCTCTCCCTCTCTCTCTCTGTCCCTCTGAACGTCTCTCTCTCTCTGGCGTTTGATGTGGTGGCACCCTGGCATTGTTCTTGCTATTGTGCCAGTGTGGAAAGAAGGGAGGAGGGCCAGGGGACGGGACGGAGGGAAGGAGACGGAGATAAATGAAGGGATGGCAGTGCAGTATTGATGTGGCATTGAGGCCCCAGTAAAAGTTGGAAATCTGGATATAATTGACAGCTACGCTGGCAGATCTGGGATTCCCATCAGGACGCGGCGGAATGTTCTAGAATGTTCCGGAATGACCTCTGAGAACTGTGTGGAAGTGCCAGCAGGCAGCAGGACTCGTATTTCATCATATCATCATCACGAATACCAAACATTCATGTTTCTAATTATTCCCGCTGCTCTGTCTCTCTTTGTTTATCTTCCATTAGACACTCCTTATCTCTCTGTGTGTGTGTGTGTGTGTGTGTGTGTGTGTGTGTGTGTGTGTGTGTGTGAGACCTTACTGTATACATTGGTTCTGTACATGTGTGTATTTATCTCTATCTGTGTCTGTATCTGACTTTGAGTAAGTGCATGTGTGTGTTTGCATCCATATGTGGAAGTAAACGTGTTCGATTCATGTGTGGACATATGTGTGTGTTTGTGTGAGTGTGTGTGTGCGCCATGTGTTGTGCGAATCCTTGAGAACTCGTTCCATTCAGTCAGAATATGTGCGTATTTGTGTGTGTTCTTGTAATTTTGACCTCATGTCTTTTGTGAAATGTGATGACATATGATTTTATCCAGTTCTCGATTCTTTAACGTTTGATGATGAACTCTTGGGTTTTAGGCTTCAAGAGAAACTTGTTTTTGTCGACTTGCGCTGGTTTAACTTCTCACTTTGTTGCGGTGAAGTACAGGTACATACTGAGTGAGCTGTGACATCACTGTAGGTTGTGGTTACAGCTAAAATACCTCTGTCAAATTAAAGTCGATTCAACATCTGTATCTTTTGTTTTTTCACAGTCGTACTAATACAAGAAAGCAGGATGTACTTAAGATCAACTAGTTATTTAATTACCTTCTATAATCTCATCAAACTAAACTAATAGGATTATGGAACCTGTTGATCTGAAGAGAGCTACACCTGTTTCCTCTTCATGTTCTAAGCATGTTCACAGATGGATGATTGTCTGCATGCACGACTCCATTAAACTCCACTGATCCTCACACACATATTTCTCCCTCATTTCCTGTCTGACCCGCTCTCTGTCTCTCCATCGATCACACTACAGCTAATGGCTAATTCCATTTAAACAACCCTGAGAGCGAAGGAATCCCCACACGGACTCGCGTGGAATACGAAAACACAACCCTAAAAGTAATTTGTACTGACCCCCAGACAAATCTCTGTTTGCTCAAAGGCAATGCGATCAATGACTCGCAGTGAATTCCTGCTGACGGATCAGACTCACTCCCAGTGCTTAGTGTCTCACTTTTTCTCGCAGTTGCTCTACTCTGTTGTTTTCTTCTTGATTATCTGCAGGTTTCAAAGAAAATTGTAGGAGCACATTTTTAACAGGGCTCTCCAAATAATGGATACTTGAGTGAGTTTGATCAATGGTTTTATCTCCTCGTTGGGTAAAGTCGAGACGCTGAACGATGCCAAACAACTCAAACTGACTAAAGGCCTTTGAGCGTTCACATCGTCGACGGAATCTCGCTGAGTGATATTGCAGCTTTTATGTTTAAAGCAGTAGTAAAAGAAGGAGGAGGCCAATTTTCTCCTTTCTCCAGTCTGATGTTTTTGTTGATTTACTTGATATATTACATGAGGATCCAGCGACAGGCAACACACCTCTTTGCGACAGAAATCATGAAATATGTCGAGAAGTGGCGGTCGTCTACTTTTCATTTCATTAATTTCATCTTTACTTCTATTTATTAAGTAAAAGGATCAAATCCTCATCAAGGTACAATTCTTATTTTTTTTCAATCCTTATAATTTCTTCATTAAATGTAGTTGATTTAAAATCCAGTATCAAATCTGAGTGTTAGTGCCCAGTGGTCCACTCCTCTTCAATAAAGCGTTACTTGTTTGAAAGCACAGGAACAAACTAAATGGCAGCATGTCAGTACAGTGCAGTTTGTTGTATGGATGTGGTTCCTGTTATTTGCACAGTGGGTGTATTATTTTTACCCTTTAAATGCTCTTTGTGGAGCTCAGTGCACCCACAGTGAAAAGGTGCTACTTGCCTTTTAAGCTTGACGTCTTTAAAAAAAATCCATACCCATTGTTGTGTTTGCCACACACGGCTGCAACATTTCTATTTCAAAAGGAATTCTCTGACTTGCTGGCACTGATGTTTACAACATTTTTTCTTTGGCTTTGTGTGGCGATGGATTTTTGAGGTGTTGTAAAACTCACAACTTCAGGTTACTACAGTTTTACCAAATGTGAAGATGGGAATCAGTCAAATTTCATCTTAATGAATCCAATGCTTCTTTGTTTTAACTGGATATGAACTCAAGCGTGTTCCCTCTCATGACGGAGCGAGACGGGCTGGGACGGAGGCGGTGGAAACCTGGACAGGTGATGGCGTGTGGCGGGCTGGGGTTGAGGTCTCAGGGCACAGGAGACAAAGCTGAGCACGGCGGGCAAACCAGGAAAATCCAGGAATGGTGATGTGAGGCCCGCGGAAGAAGAAGATTAGTCGTGACAGAACAAAAGCACGAGGACGAACTAGGTAAACTGGTTGTAGCGTAGGTGCAGTGAACAAAGTGGCGTCTGTACACTGCTGGTTTCAGGTGGAGCTGATGAATGCATGAGTTCTGGGTCTAGATCGGTCGGCAGGAGGAGGAAGCTGGTTCAACATGCATGGGTACACACACACACACACACACACACGCACGCACGCACGCACACACACACACACACACGCACACACACACGGACAACAATAGGCTCTATTTTAAGATGGAGAGAAACGTTGCTGTTAAAACGTGTTGTACTTACTTACTGCAGTCTCAGAATTAATCACTGCTTTTATTTTAGGCGTAACAGGTAATAAACCGATCAGCGTGACATGTTCCGTCCCCTTTAAAAAGCAGGTGTGCCTGCTCTTTGGTGAACTGCCATTACGGTGATGGATTCGCCACGTGAGCGAGAGCACTTCTCAGCTGAGCAGAGTGTACGTGTATTGTGCACCTGCCTACGTGGGTGCACATTACTGTCGAGATAAAGTGCCCTGAAAATAACACTGAAATAATGAGTCATAGATTTCAGGCCAGGGTTTTGTCGGACGAAAAGGCAAATCGCTTGGAAAAAATGGAGGAACACACTATAAAGATCTGTGTGTGTGTGTATGTTTTCAAATTCAAAAGAGGAAATAAAGCGAGTGCGAGAAAGATAAAGGGCGCTGACGTGAGACCGAGAGAGGAAAGAGAGAGGGAGACGGTGAAATCTCCGAGCGAATGAGTGAGCCGGAGAGGAAGGAAACGGAGAGACGCGAGCGAGAGGAGAGAGACCGAGAGATGATTGATGGAGCCAAAAAGCCGATTTCTTGCTTCATCTGATCTGCATTACTCTGCAATCAACAGGCACACACACACACACACCTTGCAATCAACCCACACACACATGCACACACACACCTTGCAATCAACACACACACACACACTCCCAATATCTCTCTCACAGACTATTAGTCTGCAATCAACATAAAGGTTGCTGATCAGCAGCTGTCATCAAAAACGCACACTGCATACATATAAACTACACACACATACACACACATACACACTCAGCCCACTATCCCTATGGGGGACATTCACTGACATAATGCATTCCCTCACCCCTCACCCTCACCTTGTCCTTTACAATTAAATGTCTAAACCCAACCCTGACCCGAACCTAATTCTAATCATAACCCGAAAACCAATACACTCTGACACTGGTACCAATGGGTTTGTGTGTCTTCAGGTTGAAGTCCCCACTGGGATATAAAAGCACGCCCACACACACAGAGACCCTGCTGGGGAATGAGTAACTGAGGAGATGAAATACTTAACACAAAGGCCCAGACGGAAGAATTTCAACATGTGTCAATGGTAACACCTCCCACTGTGTTTTACAGCTACTCCGGGTTTTGTGCTTCGGACACAGACGGCCTTGCACACTTTCCTCTCTTATTTGTCTCCATTGATCCCCAAAGGACAAGTTCATCTTTTCACTTGGCTCCTCAACAGGAAGGTCAAACCACAGGGTCGACCACACTACGGCTCCCCTGGAGCTGCAGGCCGTCAATACCTCGCTCAAGGACGGCGCTTTCATTTTGGCCGAAACAACTAAAGACAGACCAAAGAAAACAAACGTCTTGACTCCACAGCTTTTATTTGTTAATCTTAGTCACATCTTATGATGACTATCATGCAAAGTATTTCACTTTGCAGTTTGGGATATTGTAAAAAATGAAGTAATGAGTATACATGGAAAGATTCAGACGTGACAAATATCTTTATGGCTTTATAACGTGAATACAGATGAACACCTCCGACACACTTTGTTGTTTTAAATTATTGGACCAGTGTTGAACTCTATATACACTAAAACAGACCAAACTATAACTTTTCACTACAGCAATAATTTCTTAAATTCAGAACTAGTCATGAGTCTCTGTTGCCTTTGTTTCCTGTTTATTCCTTTGTACTGACAATAAACATATTAAAAGCATCCTGTACATCCTCTCCCTGCACATCCTGTTTTTTCCTGCTTCAACACACTTGACCTATCAAACATACATACATATAAACACACAAACATACAAACAGCAGAAGTTCTTGCACAAAAAACACCTTGATTCACAGAAAGGAAAAGATCGTACTATGATCAAATCAGAATAGAAGTTAAAGGCGTTGGCATTGTTGTTTTCTGCAGGAACAAAATAAGAAAATAGAAAATACTACACTTTAATACTTAATTACATATGTTGTCTTTTATACAACATAACGGTGCCCAACATATTTTTACATTTACCATAGTAAAGAAAACATACTTCATACAAATACACATTTCTTGCTCTATACACAGTAAGTTTACAGCACTGCACAAACTGTATATTGATTAAAATGAACATTTAGTATTCAAGTGCAGGAATGAAAACAAACATACAGTACAAATACACACAGAAATACACAAAACAACCGCCCTGCTCCACGGCGAGATGATAAATGGCTGCTGAGATTTGAAAACATTCTAAAGTCAATTAAACAAATGTCTCTCCCTCTTTCTTCCTCTCTCTCTTCAGGCCTATTTGGTTAAACACACATAAAGCACAGAGTGACTTATTAGTCGTCTGATGTACGTGAAGTATTGCGAAGCGAGTGCGAGCGGCGGCGCACACACGCACGCACTCAACACAGATGAGTGATTAGTAACTTAATGTTAGTGAAGCGTAATCATTTTTCAGTTGAGTGCAGGAGGTTTGCTGCTATGAATTACGACCTCTGTAGCGCCATCCATCTACCACTCGCTCCTCCGTCCAGCTTTCTATCCTTACGTCTTCCTCTCTCGCTCCCTCTCATCACTCATCTCTCGGCCTGGCCGATCCTCATAATCAGATATGATTTATAGTGACACGCATGCAAACGCGCAGACTCGCACACACACAAATTGTTAATCAGATATTTGTCCTGAGGTGGGCTATCATAATTTTAACGATAACAGAATCTGGAAGATAAAAAAGAACACACACACCCACCCACACTGCAACAACATGCTGTCTGATACATTGCTCTCCCTGAGTTGTTTATGTGCACACACACCTACACGCACAAAACACAAACACATGCAGTAGATACCTGCTTAACATACGACGGCGATGCATCTAAAATGATAAAATCCACGTTAGCAGACAGGACGCACACCCCCACATTCCGATCCTTCATCTGTGTCATCATTTTCTCCAGCCTAACTCATTCCTGATGTGCTGCACACTGTCTCAGGTTAGCTGATGTAAAAATGCTAAATGATGCCACAGCATACTAATGGGATTTATGCTGCGAGCATGCTAATGATTCCCGGTAGCTGGATGTTAAAGGTGCGCTCGGTAATATTTCACCGGCCTTCGCGCGGATTTGCCGTAATTTACGATCAGCGGCTCGCGGGTGCCACTGATCAATGCCGGCGGCTCGGCAGACACAGAGGTAACGGAGGAGCTTTCAAACTTTCTAAACAGGCAGCTCTGTTTTTCGTGGCTCGTATCTGAGAATGTGAAGGAAACGACAACACGGGGAGATTATGAGGCGCTGGAGGACGTCGGCAGTCTATTGAACTGAGTGATTTTTGTGCTCCAAAATGAAAACGCTGCCATTTAGAAGAACTAATGACTAACTTGTTCGGATGCTCGTGGGTATGAATGTAACACATTTTGTGGTTTGGCTTTGACATTAGCGGTGATTAGAGAATCTTTGCTTTGAAAATATTTTCTCAATTTGTTTTTGCTAACTGCAAATCTAGTGGCTCTTTAGTCATTGACTGCTGGCGTGTGTGCTAAATAGTTTCACAAAGACTCGAAGGCCAAAAGTTTAACAGCTTGAGAGGTATCGGAGAAATAAGACTTTTAAAAACCAAATTGTGTAGCTGCATTCAAGTTAAAATATGTTGTTCAAGTTTATTTCTCACAAGTAAGTTAACACAGGGTCAATGTTACAGTGTTAAGTGTTGGACAAGGATCGGTTTAGCTCAGGAATGCAGTAAGAGCAACGTCTTAGAGAATATAAAGTAAGAAAAAGGAAAAACGGAGCTCAATATAAAATTCATATAAAATCAAACAATATATACATACGTGGTTGCAAGTGTAAAGTTACAAGTTTATAGTGTATATATTAGTATATATGTATATATATGTTACTGCACATTTTCCAGAGGTGAGTAAACAACTGCAGGAGGATCGTTGGACATGAATTAAATTACGACTTTCGAATACGTCATCCGTGAACATGATGTGCCGGGGTCGCGTCAGGTAGATTTTCATCGGCAACGGGGGTGAAGACAACAACCTCGATAATTGGTTGTTACTGTTTTGATTGGAGGACCCCTAGTGGCCAAGGTTGCATATTGTGTGTTTCAATGACTAAAGGCTTTTAAGGAGGCACCTCGACAACTTAGACGTCTTCACCGCCGACACCAGCAATGCTCACCCCTTCCTTGTTACCCATAAAATGATAAACAACACAAACTATATCTTATAACATAGACGATCAATACAACCCTCGAACCCATCTCTAAATTTTACCGTCAGCTGATATAATGAAGCCATATAACACCGTCGTATAGTGGGAGGAAGATGAGTGAGATAAAATATACTGTATAGTGGACAAGGGAGGAAAGGAGAGAGGCTGTGAAAGAAGGACAGCGGGAGGGAGAGGGGATGAGAGACAGGGTGGCAGAATGGGAGTGGAGGGTAAGGCGAAGATTTACAGATGGGGAGAGAGACAGCGGGGGGGTGGGGACAGCGTATAGGCAGAGTGATGACCATATTGTCTGCATTATCTGTGGTGTGCATGTGTGAGTGTGAGTGACGCAGAGCAGAAACCATCCAGTGAGGGCCGACACTGTTGCAACTCAACTCTACAGCTCGACAGCCGAGTTCATCTGTTACACGTGACACTTTTTTATCCGTACTAGAAGTGTTGGGTTCTTTTTGTTTCGCCGTACTTTCCCTCGTCACTTTCTCTCCGCGCCAGTTTCTCTTTATATTTGTGTCTCTCTCACATAGAGCTGGTATGAATGCATGCAGACTGCAAGAAAGAAAGTGAAAGCACCGGGAGAGACTGGAGCCGTGTGGTCAGATTGCGGTGTTCCATTTCGAATCTCAAATCTCAAATTCACCTCACGCAGCAGCACAAGTCCTGTGTTTCATATGAAAGTACATTTATTTCTCTCAATTGAGTAAATTAAGCAAATACAAATATAAAAACTGTATTATTTATAGTGTGGGAAGTGGATGTTTTGTGCTGGAAGGACGTTTCATTGCAAAAGCAAACACAAAGGAAGAGAAAGGATGTGTGCGCTGAGACGAGTTTTTCCTTGAACTGGCTGCTCCTCTGGTCTTACATATACACATTGGACTCGTGGGCATGCCATTGAATCCAGCTCAGTATACGAATCACATTCATAATGGATGATTCTGCACCTCATGATATATGTTCAGTACCAATGCTGGAAAGCAGTGCGTCTCATAGCAATATGGAAAGTCAGGGCAGGAAGGTCAGGGTAGCAGGAAGCTTTCAAATATCCCTTTTACATATCACTCCAGGGATGCACCCTACTCTGTCGGCTACCTCCACGACCCGAACTCGGATGAGCAGAAGACAATGGAGGGATGGACACAATATACTTCTGACTTCAACTTTATACCACCTCATATCAACAGAGGAACACACTGCAGGTTTTATCGCTCTGGAACCTAGACTGTATCATTTTTACCTCCACCAAGGAGGTTATGTTTTCATTAACTTTTTTTAGCTAGCAGGATTACGCAAATAATATTGAGCCCATTTACAAATGTAGGGGTGGGGCATAACCAAAGGAAAAAATATATAAAAATCGGGTGAGGATCCGAATCAGGGGCAGATCCAGGAATTTCTTTACACTTTCTTTACAATGGCGAGATAGAGTGTTAGCGTTGGCAGGGACATGCAATCTCCCGTTGCCCTTCTAGTTACCTCCACCAAGGAGATTATGTTTTCATCTGCATGTGTTTGTTGTGTTATTTAGCAGCAGTACACAGAACATGCTCCTCTGATTTCCATGAAGTGTTGTGGAGGGGTGCGGCTCCAGGTCAGGGGGCAGGGGTTTGGAGTGATTTTGTTTTTCAACACTTTGGTTGATTTCTGGGAAAGGAATTCAAGGATGCTGAAACAAGAAGGCATGTTCGGAGGGCTGATATCTGACTTTGTGCAATTAGCAGAAACAAATAAAAATCTGGATCCAGTGAATTTAAGCGGTTCCATAAGGGAGCTGTTGGGCCTTAGCGGGTGTTGAGGTTTATTTTTCTTTATGTGTAGGAGGATATTACGTTTTTTCTAATTTAGCTTCTCTTTCTTTTTTCAATCTCTCATTCACACACAGTGAAGAGCAACCCTCTCTAATAAAGTTTCACACACTATATGATGACCAGCTCTTCCTCTCTCTCTCAGCCACTGCATATTAAATGGAAATTATGGCGTGAAAGCTCGTGTTTGGATCTCAGTGGGGATCGTCTGTAAGCAGCAACAACACGCTCATTGTTATGCCCACCCCTGTCTTGTGGTAAAGACGGAGTAAGCGAGCGAGACGGGGGAAAGAAAAGAAAGAGAGAAAGAAAGAATCTTCTTCTCTCCCACTTAACCGGGAGGAAATTAAAATCTCTCCTGGCGAAACCGCAAGCTCTAATTTTGAGAACATTTCCTGTTATCTGCCTTCTCTGCTGCCCGCTAAACACAGTCTCACACATGGACGCACACACACACACACACACACACACACACACACACACACACACACACACACACACACACACACAATCACACACACAATGGTGCAGTGGTTTTGATTGATCGCTGCGTTTGTCAATCAGAGCTGTGATTTCCCTTTGGGTCATTTCCCATCTGCTTTGTTTCTTTTTGTGCACGTGTGTGGGTGTGTGCGTTCGCTCCATCTTCTCCTGTAAAGACAAAATCTTCCTTCTTCCTTAGTTTCCAATTAGAAACCGAAGCCACCTCTTTCTGCCTTTGTTCGTTAACTCCTGCATCTTTTTATTATCTCTCTCCAACCAAAGTTTTTCCCTTTTCCATCTCTCCACCTCCATCAAGCTCTTCAATTCATCTTTCCTCTTTTCCCTTTTTTCATGACAAGTTTCATTAGTTTGTCCTTTTTTTATCCCCGTTTACATTCATTATAAAGGAAGTTACCCCACCCCTCTCTTTCTTTTTTCTGTCGCTCACTCTATATGTCATCTCTAATCAGGTTTTCTCTCCACCTCCTCCTCAAGCACATCTGGGAGCTTGTGATCTGATCCTCCGTTCCTCGTTCAGTCACTTGATGACTTCATTTCCTTCCTTCATCACTACACCAGGAATTCCTTGTGTCTAAAAATCCGGCAGCCAAGTGTCTCTGAGGCTCATTCAAGCGTCGGTAAGCCGTCCGCAGTGGGTGACAGTCCGACCATTGGCTTACCTGCTGGCTTTCAGCGTGTCACCCCTGTAACCTGGTTACAACATCTGCTTGGAGCCAGCGATACAAAAGCTTTCGTTATTTTCTCTCTCACCATCTCGTGCTCTGTGACCCGACCTGCTCCCTGTGCAAATGTGGTGATGGTTTGTTCCATATTAGCATGATGCAGTCAAACTCATTACAAACCATTATTCCCTTGCACTCTGCCACCTCATGGTGTGTAATGACAGCCTTTTCACAGAGAGTGCATGTTTAACAGCAAACTTAACAAGACCTTATTTATGTGGCATTTTGAGCTTAATGTCAAACAGACTGTTTTTTATGGAGGAAACAAACACTTGAATGAGCTAAAAGCCGACTTGTTTGTCGATGTTATCAGAAGAGTATTCTCATTGTTGGCCATCATTCTTCTTTTGATCAGTTGAGAAAGACGGTTACAGAAAAGCTCTAATGGAGAACAAATGATTTCCCTCGTCGTCCCTGAAGTAGTTACCATCGCCAGGGAAGTTATGTTTTCACCCCTGGACATTTGTTTGTTTGTTTGTTGATTGGTTTGTTTGTTTTTTTCTGCAGGATTACGGAAAATAAACTACTGATCGCATTTCCACGAAACCTGGAAAGGATGGAACATGGGCGAAGAAAGAACCCATTAGATCCAGGATCTAGGAATCATCCGGATCTTGTGAATTTAAATGTGGTTTCATTAGGGGAGTGTTGGGCGTTGGCGGAGGTATGAGTTCTACTTGCTTCCATTCTAGTTTTTGTTTCTTTTCAACCTGAATGTATTGAAATAACTGGTGAGAAGTGAACATTCATATGTGGCCTGTGTGTGTGTGTTGCAGCCGTTGAGAAGCTGCTCCTGTAAAACAAAGCAAAGAGTCGGTGTCAGTTCATTTTCCTACATTTCCCCACAAATGATCTCTCCAGTGTAATTTGTGCTGTGACACTTTATTTGTTTGATTTGTGATAATATCCATCCCATGTGAGTCAGCGCGTCTGTAATTTGTTAAATTTCTGTCTTGTTTTTTGTCTATTTCCCAGTTGAAATTATGTCAGAACCACATTAATCAAAGAAAAGTAATTAGAGCTGAGATAACAGTTTTGGTGCAAATTAAATATGCTCATCTTTGCTTTGTAAATGTGAGAAGAAAACATATGACTCAGTTTATCCCGTGTGAATGTGTGGCACAAAACAGACATAGGGGGTAAATCACATTGTGCTCTTGTGTGAATGGGGCTTCAAATCAATGGCAGCACAGTTAATTATCCGCCGTTTTCCTCATTTTTGCGAAGATATCAATGGGCGACTGAACGCAGGGAAGAATTTACTTCGTTAAAAACATTACCACGGCAACAAAAAGAGTTGGCAGCGTGAGAGAAAGACTTAAGAGCTGAGCTAAAAGTGTATTGTGACCTTAGAACAGGAGTTCAAAAACAACTTTCCTGCAAAAACACAGAGGCTGCCCCAATTCCTCAGTTTGAGTGGTATCCCCATAAAAGAGGGCCGGGCTCTAGGGTCACGAAGTTTCACTGTGGAGAAAGACAGACAGAGAAGAAGAAAAAAAAGACGACCGAAGGGCATGGTGACGGAGCGCAAAACCTCATCAAAAAGGGATAAAAGATATACAAAGCTTAAAAACAGTTTTATGAAGACAAGAGGCCGACAAGAATGAGACAGAAGGGGCGGAGGCCGTGCATGAAAAGCTAAGTTAAAAGCAAAAAGAAGAAACTTCACCACAGAGAAGTCGATTGCATGTTCAGATCTTTTAACTGCCGGACAAAACAACTGCAAATGCATAAACACGCGCACACATCCATGAATGCATGCAGAGCGCGACACACTGGGATATTCTCAGCGATAATGTCTTTAGCAGGGCAGAGGCCTCTTTGGATTTCAGGTCTGCGGCCGGACAGCTCTGCGGCCGCAAGTGACGACTTGTTCTGAGACACGAATAAAAGCACAATCATCCGTCATGTATGTAAATGACCGACATGGGTTTTATTTACCTGAACACGCGAGAGCACATGGCCTCAATTACAGGTTAACCTCAGTTTCTTTTGGCTGCTCCACGGAGCTCAGTGACTTTACCATGATTTACATGTGATCCAATAGGAGGCTGATGCTAAAGCTACATGCTACAGCTGCTTTCAGCACTGAACTCCTCAGTTCCACAGTATTTTCTCCAGAGGAGATGTATGTGTGAAATCCAGGAGAAGTCGATGTGTGAACACAGCAGGGGATCCCCAGGGATTCCCCGTGACTGAATTGGGGGGGGGGGGGGGGGGGGGGGGGGGATTGATGACACAAAGTGAAAAAAACATACCCCCTGTGATTTTGAGGGTTAGGGTTTTTTTCTTCCTTTATTGATAGGACGGTGTAAGAATGGAATTGGGGAGAGAAAGAGCAGGATATGCAGCAAAGGACCAGGGGGTCTCATTTATAATGTACGCATCTTGTCCACCATTGGTCAACAGGATAATTGAATATTCATGAGGTTCTTTACCTGAGCTTTCATAGGAGTTTCTTCTAACAAAGTAAAAAGAAAAAGAAATCAGTAAACATCAGGAGACAGGTACCGGGGACCAGTGAACGTCTGGAGCATCCATGTAGAGACGTGAGTGTGTGGAGGGAGCTGTTGTGTTGAGACATGAGTGTGTGAAGGAGCTGTTGTGTTTGGAAACTCCATTTCACAGGGAGGCCCTGTCTCTTTTCTGTGGTCGTGCTCTCTCTCTCAATTTCTTTCCTTCTTTGTGTTTGTCTATCAGTCGATCTGTTTGTCTGTTGTGGTCGGTGCTCATTTTAGCCTGAGGACAACCCAACTCCACATGCACGCACACACACACACATACACACACATATGCATGCACAGTATCTTGGCATGGAGCTCAAACAAAACCACAACGGTCCAGCCCTTGGCAACTCGACCAACATGAACTGACCACTTTGACGTCCGTCTGGACACACACACACACACACACACACACACACACACACACACACACACACACACACACACACACACACACACACACACACACACACACACACACACACACACACACACACGAACTAAGAAGAATAGAATATGTATACGGACAGTATGTGACACCTATGTGTTGCTGTCTGAAGTCTGGTGTGAGGCTTTAAAACAGGTTGGGGTTTCACTCTGAGAGCTGGAATAGTTGTCCTATAAGATCTACTCATCCACATCATCTGCTCCACTTCACCATTTTCTCACAGTAAACGTTAATATTCATATATGAGCCAAACGATCTCAGTATTTTCGGGATCAGTCTCAAATATGACTCAAGCTCGGAAACACAAGGCGGGCCGAGGGCTCACTGACGAAATAGTGTATTTCTTTACTTATTGACGTGTTTGAGTGGGCACACGGCACACACACACACACACACACACACACACACACACACACACACACACACACACACACACACACACACACACACACACACACACACACACCCTGTGCAGGGCCCCAGCTAAAAGCAGAGGGGACCATTTCCTGTCTGTCGAACCACACCCTGAGTGAAGGAGAGAAAGCGTACAGGGCGCTCGCACTCTGGTAAATATTGTTCGGTATCCTGGACCAACAATTTTTCCATTTTATATTCCTCTTCTCCATGTCTGTTTCCTCTTCTCTATACGTTCCCCCTCTACTGTCTTTACGTCCTTCTTCTGCCTCTATTTCTTTTTTATTGCTTTTTATTTGTTGCTTGTTTTCCAAAAGTAAAGTAAACAGACTCCATGTTTTTTCGGCTGTTTTTTGCTCTCTGGCCTTGGCCCCTTCGTTCGGGGAAGTGTTAATGCCACAGTAGACAATAGACAACACAATCAAACAGTGCTTCTCAACCTTGTGGCACTTTGGAGGTGGTTTCCTGTGTCATTATGACAAGGCCGTCATGACTTCCCCCAGTTTGGTGTGGAACAGCTTGACTCCTGCACAAAGAGCCCTGATCTCAACCCCATCCTGCACCTTTGGGGGAACAAAAATAAAAGAATGCCAGCCGCGAGCCAGGCTTTATCCACCGCTATCAGGGGCCGACCTCGCTAATGCTCCAGAGACCGTGTGGGAGCAAATCCCTGCAGCTATGTTCCAATTTTTATTTTAAGCAAAAATGACAAACATTTTCTGCACAGTTCCAGATTCTCAAATATGAGGATTTTGTGCTTTTTATTGTCAGCGGGGATAGCACTTTTATTTTCAGGCAGGTAAGGAATCATTTCTTCATTTGTTATTTTGCCTGAGAGTTGCATATGTATATTTTCATTTTAGTCCTGATGGTCATCACAAGGATAAAAAGATTAGGAAAATCCTTCAAAGTGAGGATAAGTGTACCTGTGGGTGTTTGTACATAAACCGTGTGTGTGTGTCTCTCTCTGTGTGTGTGTGTGTGTGTGTGTGTGTGTGTGTGTGTGTGTGTGTGTGTGTGTGTGTGTGTGTGTGTGTGCTCACTCAGGTACATAGTATAAGAGAAAACTTAGCCATGTATAAAATTGGCTCCGCTGGCTGCTCATATTCACTCAACCAGCCTTGTAGCTCCGCACAGAAACTATCGTTCAAATCACCTTGACTCTCTCTCTCTCTCTCTCTCTCTCACCCACTCTCTCACCTCCCCCCTCCCCTGTTCCACAGGCTGAGCTCTATTTTAGCAGCCAGCCATAAGAGAGAGAGGGCGGGGATTCAAATTGAAACCTGTCCATTTATGAATCAAATTTGTTCCGCGTATACATTTTCCCCAGTGCACAGAACTGCATTAGACTGTGTTTAGATAAGTATGTGTGTGTGTGTGTATGTGTGTGTGTGTGTGTGTGTGTGTGTGTGTGTGTGTGTGTGTGTGTGTGTGTGTGTGTGTTACATGTAGCCCAAGTCTGTGTGTACTGTATATATGATCTCGCACATGTGTGTGTGTAATTATGAAGTGTACCATTGTTCCCCTCATCAACTTTGTTTACAGTATCCCGACTCGCCCTGATGCTCCGTGTGTATAAAAGTTATGATTGTGCGGAGGTCTGGATTTATTAATCCTCATCAGATTCAGCTCTTTGCTTCCCGGAGTCACTCACTGTTTATTCAGGAAATCGTAACCCAAATGTTGCTTGGCACCACTAGGCGGGTGGACAACATATGAAGACCTCCTGCTCCTCTCACTAAGCTGCACTGACCCCGGGGTGGACGGAGGTGAAAGCTCCCGCTCCGTATGGATTTCCCCTCTTAAATCCAGTCATGAGGAGGAGAGGTGAAGCAAGGCAGACATATTGAGCCTTTAAATGATGGAGACATGACTGAAAAGACTTGATACACATGAATTCAAGTGCAGGGCCAAAGTATATATTTCCTTCCAAGTCAAACTAACTGCGCATAGAACGATAAATGTGTAACTAAGGCTATGAAGATAAGATAAAATAATAAAATCCATTTTTTGTTCCACTGTGGGGAAATCAGTCAGTCTCAGCTGGCAATTATGACGTTTCACCAGGTTTTTTTATAACATCAAATGAGAAATAAAAACCAAACTTATCAGAAACAAATACAACTAACATCAGTGTGATAAGAACTACTTGATAAAAAAAACTTTGGGAAAAATATTTTGATCCTTGTCCCATCCATTAACATGACGGAGGTGGGATTTATGACCTATACTGCAGCCAGCCACCAGGGAGCGATCAAGACGCTTCAACATGTGCGTGTTTGTTGTGTGTTACAGCAGCAAGGAGGACAATGAAACTCAGTAAAAGTAAAATTTTGGAAACACACAATATAACATATTAAATTAGTAGAAAACAATATATACAATGTAAACAGAATATGCAGTATATATTCCTATAGATGTAGATGAACATTAAAACATCTATTTTAAAATTCCTATCCTTCACATTCTTCTTGTTTAATTTATGATGTCAGAGAACATGAGGAATTTGATATAGTCCTCATAAACTCCTAATTACAACCAAATACATGTTTATAGAAAGGATAAAAATACAACTCATTGTTTACTAGTTGTGTCATTTTGAATTTGCTTTCTTCAATAGATTTCCTGTCGTCAAAGTTGCCATGTTTGAACTGTCAGGGAGCAGTTTTCAGTCCGAATGATACATATCGCTTCCACTTACAACAACGCTACCAGGGGAGTGAAGTCATTTCAACTCCTCCTCTCGCTCCCATCGAGCTTCTTCTTCAATTGCAGATGATGAAGTGGTTGGGTGCACGTGCTTTGGGACGTCTTCCACGTCCACTTCAGAGCAAAGAAGAGGAATGACTTTGACGTTCTGTGAGCACACTGCTTTGATTACATTTGTTTGTGAGACGCTTTTATAAATGAGGCCGCGGGGCAGATAAAAAACGCGATCAAACGAGCCGTGAACGATCCGTCGCACAATAGACTCCAACTTAAGCACGTCCAGCGTTTAGCCATAACAATAAACACATCTGGAACACTATATGGTAAAAATAATTTCCGGCGGATGATTGCAGCTGGCGTATTGAGTTTTAAAAACCCGGGGGCGGTTTTGACAGGTTCCAGCTTTTGCTTTTTACTCAAAGAACAAATCACAAACTACATTTTAGCAATATTAAAGCAGCATGTTGCACTGGTGCGTCCAAAGTCTTGTCACTCTTCCTTTGCTGTAACAGTCCTTACACTTCCAAGAAAGAAAGAGAGAGAAAAAAGTTCGCTCTGTATAAATGAATGCTCCCTCACTCCTGGTCTCCCCTGAGCAGAAAGAGAGGACGAGGGGAAAAAAAGAGGCGACGTGAGAGAACATGGTGAGATGGAAAATGTGAGGAGCGGACCGGGGCTGAGCCGGCGGTTTCACCAGCATAACTGTCCTATTGTCTGACTCTACCAGAGGCTGAGCGCTGCACACACACACACACACACACACACTGCTGTGTTCTCGTCATGACTGTCATCAAACGCTGAGTAAATTCTGAGGCCCGTTTGTTTGTGTGTAAGACGTTAAAATAGAAATAGACTAAACAGAGAGGACACAATGAGGGAAAAAGGTTTAGAAGCAGCGGCTGCAGAAGCACCATGATAACACTTTTGACATGATTTGCACACGGGCCGTGCACGAGGCATGTTGTGCCCACTTATCGTTCACTCTGCACACGTGTGATTCTCCTTCGCCGCCAGTTTAAACCCACCGACCTTTAGCGTGACAGCCACTGACTGTGTTCAGAGGAGAAAGGTGCTGAATCAGTGGGAAGTCAGTTAAAAAAAAAACTTTTGGACATTTGTTCAAATGCACTCAAAGGAACTTTTAAGCATTTCAATTTTATGCAATTTTATTATTTATTATTTTCACTCCACCCAATTTCAGATATAAATATGAAGCTTAACATATAATAGTAACGTCACCAAACACAAACACTTTCTCCGTGTTTTTAGTTTTTATTTTGTTGCTT
Source organism: Hippoglossus hippoglossus (assembly GCF_009819705.1). Taxonomy (NCBI): domain Eukaryota; kingdom Metazoa; phylum Chordata; class Actinopteri; order Pleuronectiformes; family Pleuronectidae; genus Hippoglossus; species Hippoglossus hippoglossus. The sequence goes on from NC_047161.1 coordinate 7,673,041, forward strand.
TTAGTTTTGTGTTTTGTTTTTTTGTTGCTGAAAGGGAGGCATGTTTCTGATAAATCTACTGCAGCTCTAACTAACTCCTGTTGAGTTTAACACACTTATTAACATCAATTTGGACAAAGGCATTTGCTGAATGAATGAAAATATACTAACATTTTAACAATTACTTGACTTGCTAGTTTCAAACTATTTAATTTTTTTATTCACGATCTTTTGCCAAAACCACAGATGTGACACTTGTGAACTTCACCTCATAACTGTTGCACTTTATTCTTTCAAAAGAAAAACATCTGTTAATGTAATCCAGATACAGTTTAATAATATATATGAAAAGTATTTCCAGGAGACATAGTTGAAAATGTGTTGCACTGTTATAGATGAATATAAAATAGTCATAAAAAGCAGCTACCGATGACAACATTAAAATCCTACGTCCAAGTTACTGTGTGAGCACATTTATAATCATTCACGTTGACCGTGGTGCTGAACAGGAGCCTCATTGTTTTCATGGTAGAGAAAACTCTGGAACATCCAGCTCAGTCCTACAGCATCATAATGTCAAATAAAAATCTGATTATTGACTTTTCTGCATCAAAACACAAGGCTCTATTTTTACGATCTAAAGCGCAAGACACAAGTGCGTTCAATTAGTGTCAGAATCCATTTTGGAACAGAGGGCACTGCGCCAGGCGCCTGATTCAAAGGGGGTTGTACTCAGTCTCCTTTTTAATCATGGGTGTGTTTCTGGCCCCAACATGCAATAATCCAATCAGAGTGCCACGTCTCCCGTTCCCTTTAATGATGATGCTGCATTTGCCAGGTAGAATGAGAGAAGGCTTCTCTGCAGAAGAAATGGATTCACTTCACGAACACGCAGAACATCTGTGTGTGGAACAAGCACCAGTGCACGTCTGCCGTGCGCCCGCCCGTGAAGGGGCATTGAGACGCTGATTTCAGATCAGGTTTTTGGTCAAAAGCACAATCGCTTTCCACTGCCACGATAAAGTGATGCCCCAAAAAGTCTTTAAAGTGTCCGTCTCTGATGGTTTACTTGAGAAATGAATCAATTATTTATAAAGATTATTTATAAAGCTTGTTTCATACACAGAGACATTAAAAACAACAAAGATGCTGAATTAAAAGAAGAAAGCGCAGTTTAAAACACATTTAAAGCAAAATAATCAGTTAAAAAGAGTAGAATGAAAGAGGATAAATGATAGAAAAATAAAATAAAGAAATAAACAGGATTAACCTGTTTGAAAATTACAAAATAAGTTAATACAAATACACAATTTTTTCTAATAATAAAAATAAAATACAATACAATGATGGTCGTTTTATAAAAACAGGTGGCACCACACATGGACACAGCGTGCACTAGTTGTATTTCTTATTTATTGCGATTACACGCTGTGTCATTCTGCCCTGCACGGCTGCTGTGTGCTGGAATGACAGTAAAATTGTTCAATCTTGAATCTTCAATATTAAATCTTGAAATGCTGAAGGCAGAAATTTTCATTGCATGAATAATGCAGTAAATTTGTTAAAGTAAAATTACCATTATTTACCAGATTATGTGTGTGTGTTATTGGGTCTAATTTGTAATTAAATGATGATAGTTTAGTTGCATCATTAGTAAATATTTTATCTTTTATCTTTTATCATTATTATAGTTACGACATTTGTTAGTCATTGCAAAAGACCTTTTGCTACAACAGGGTTTCGGACTGAGCGAGTTTTTGGAAAGTTCAGCAGCTGTGGACAAGTGGAATCAAATAAATGTGGATGGTTAATGTGTTGATATTCACTGTAACCGTGACCCCTTGGATCAAATCTGGCTCTGGTGACTTATGGGAAAAACTCTCTTCATTTAGCGCGAGCCGTTTATTGCCCGAGCGGTTGAGCCGACCTGTCACCACGAATAAACCTGTAAACTGAAAATTCCCGGACCAGCTGTGGTGTCCTGCGCTCCGAGAGAAGAGTCAGCCAGATTAAAAATACAAAAAAATGGACAAGATGGGGCTGTCAGCTCCCTGCTCCGGCTCAGCGGGGGGCTGCTCCTAATGCAGTGGAAAATAACGATGATCCCTGTGGTGGCAGCAGAAGTCAGAGCTGATCAGCAATGTGGTTTATGTTGACATTCAGTTCATGCGTATTTATGTAAACAGCGCACTGCATTACAATAGAGGGAAACAGATACAGGAATTAAATAAAACTAGATCTCAGAATTTAAACAAAAGCAACGGGACAAAAAAACCTAACAAATGTGCTCTGTCAGGGACACTCGGCATCGCCAGGGTTAGACTGTGCAAGAATTAAATGCAAGAAATCTTTGATACCTGCGTTGACATAACAGCAGTAAAGCAGAAGTGTAAGGAGGAACCTGATTTGGATTGACAGGCCGACATACTAACATGTTTTCCAATGATCGTAAGTGTATTATTCCTGCAGAGTTCTGTTACCTGAGTGTGTCCAAAGGCGGGAAACATGAGGATCCATGTTTGAAAGGGTAATGCTTTGTGTGCTCAGTGATGATGTGCAGTTTTGTGCAGATGCATGAAACTCAAAAGACACAATGATAATGAGAAAGAGACGAAAACCTCTTTTACACTACAAAATTATTTTAAATGCAGGTGAACATGCCAACAAAAATGACTCCTTTCCCATTTACCAGTTGAGAAGTTGCCTTTCCATAGCAGACAAAAGACAGATGTTAATGGGGGATAGTGGGTTGGACTAGTGGAGAAGGATCTATAATGACAATATGTGGTCACTGTAATGGTAAGATTTATCACAGCCTCCATAGATCTCAATGTCATCACAGTTGTTTTTAAATAAACCCAGAATTATCAGGAAAAACAGGTTATATTTCATCCACTTCAAGTCATCTGAGAAAAAGGAAAAATCTTTGAACTGGCGACAATCTCCTTCTTATTTTATTTTCTCTGGTCAACAGTGATTATCCCAAATTAATACACAGAACTTCATCTAGTTCCAAACAAGTCTCCTCTCTGGTTAAAGCCGTATATGTCGTAATGGGACAGAGTCAGATTTACATCTGGACTCTAGCAAAAAGCCTCAAAGTTTCAAAACAACATGTTAAAATCTCATCTAAGCCCAGACACAGAGTCTGTGTGTGTCTGTGTGTGTGTGTGTTTTGCTTCGCCTACTCTGTGCCTATAAGCCGAGGGACACAATGAGCCAATGGGACAGAAAGAAGACAGGGACAGACTGTTGAGTTGTGTGTAGAGGTGTGTATGTAAAATCTACACATTCCATCGACATGCAAACTGAAAACAGATTTACTTTGTTGTTCTCAATATTTGTCTCTCACACACATTTGTTCCCCTCTGCGCCTTTTCTCTTTATGTGAGTTTCACTAAATCCTTCCATAGTTTAAATCTATTCTATAGAAAGTTCCAGTGATATCGTTTTTCCTTTTCCCTGCAGGTTAAAAGCAGACGTTCAGATTTAATGATATTTGCAACAGGGTTTTTTTTACTTGGTTGTTTATGACACACAAGTGTGAACTGAACCCTGTTGAAGCAAAGTGACTTCAGTCAAATTAGCAGTGAGATGTATTGTGTGAATTATTCTTTTACAATATGTTTCCACACGTACTTTAATTATTCTAATTTCAATAATAAATACTTTTCTTGTATTTACAGTCAAATATTATATTTATCTGATGAAGTAATACAAATTGTGGAATATTGAAAAGTTCCCTGCAAGAGAAGACAGAGATCATATAGGTTCACCAAACAATGCAAAGATTTTTAATGTACGTATAAAAAACAAAAAGGATAAAGAAACAGACCAGTCTCACATTACATTGGTTCCTTTTGCAGCATACCAGACAATATGATTATGTCGGATACTTCAGCTCGTTCATTAAAATCTTTGTATTGTAACATGGAGAAAATAACACGTAACCTCATGTTTTGACCATGAAATAATAATAATTGAAAAGGTCCAGATTGAAATGGTTCAGAGAGGGTGTCCACACTTAGTTTGTATTTTCCACGTTCATACTTAACCTCGACTCCTTCATCCTGCTGTTTGGGGAAAAATCTGAACTTAGAGTTGTTTGACTTTTGTGTCTTCATCCGCTGCATCGAAATTCTTTGTACCTTCGGTTTCACTTTAGTTTGGAGTGATGGCACGACAACACTGAGCTGACAGGCTGCCCCCATCAGAGGGAAATCAGCTCAACATGACAAATAAGACACTTTTAGGTTCTTTCGGCCATGATAGAATAAAACTAAAACTATTTTTTAACGTCCAAAATAAGTTTGATGTCATGAAAAGTACTTTGCTCAAACTCATATCTTTGCTAACAAGATGTTGACCACAGTTTTTGATATGTATGAAAAATATACACACGTATGCAAGTAATTTCTATACATGAGCATTTTTTCTTCACCGCTGTTTCAGATTATGAACTTCTGTGACTGACACTCAACAATATCGCCGTGAAACACCACAAAAAATCCACATCAAGACAAAATCTAAATATAAACAAAACATGAGCTTCACAAGTCTCACACAAATACGCACGACGTGACGTAAAGCGAGCGAAAGCAGGAGCTCTGAGCAATGGAAAAAAGGACATTTATACTTTTTGGATTTATGTTTTTGTGTAAGGAAAGATGCTTTACACCAAATATCTGCAGCGTTGTTAGGCACAGGGGTGGATTTGTAGCAGCATGGGAGCAATCTCATGAGAGTCGTTCGATTATGTGAGTGCGCTGCGTGGTCATAATGACCAAGGCCATTTCACAAGACGCTCCCGGTGGTGCAGGGACGATCCCCTCTGTGTGTTTGTGAAGCCACAAAGCTTCCACACGGGCTTAATGAAGAACAAGATAAAGAGAGACACCTTTCATGACCCAAACCGACGCTACATTAAACTTGAAAGGTTTTTCCTTTTCATCATTGCAATTCAGTCAGTTACAAAAGATCGCGCGCATGAAAATCTGAGTTGTTGGTTTTGTTATTAAACCAGATCACTTGGTTTTGTAAGTTCCTATTTGCTGTGAAACAGGATCTTCACTTTCACATCGCTGTGCTGTGGTTCCACACTGTCGACAGCTGGCACCGTGCACAAAGGAGTGAATGACAAGCGTTTACAGCCTCCTCGCAGGTCGACAAAGGGCGGATTGTTTGATACTCAAGAGATACACTTTGGGTGGAGTATCACTTAAATGACATTGTGGGCTTGTCCATTCTGGAAGGTTGCCGTTCCAAGAGCTGCACCGCCCTGCATTGTTGATGTCCAACTCTCCTGGAAAAACAAAAAGAAAATGAGTCACCTCATTAAAACGTGTGATCTGACAGGGCTGCTTGGCGTGTGAATCCAAAACGAGCCCGAGGCACATGACACGAACCCAGAGGGCACTTTGTGTATTTGTATCTCACGAGCACCAAGGCGATAAAGTGCTTGGAATGTTTGTTTACTGTTGTAAACAATGACGCTTTAAGTGGATTTGAATGGAATCATCCGCTGATGCAAATAGTTTGGACTTACACTGCTTTATACGTTCCAAATATAGAAAGAGAAATAAATTATTTCATAGAAAACATCTTTCATTTATCATTTATATCAACACAGTAATTCATCATAATAATCACCTACTTTTTTACCGTTAAACAGCAGCTTCAAAATATGTTTGGAGATCGTTGCCACTTTAATTCCCACTCCTCAACCCAAACATGTGTTAATGCTCTACATAACTTTATAGAGCGAGAACGAGCTCCTGTCAGAAGTATGTAACTGACTGTTAAACCTATTTCACACCGAAATTAGCAGGTATTTGCAGTTTTTTAAAAAGGTGATTGACTCCTTTCCCATTGCCAGTTGAGGAGTTTGGCTTCCTGTTCTTTTTCCCCTTTGACATCACCAACACATCACAAGTGGGGAAACACAGCACACAACAGAAGAAAACAACTAGTCGTAACCCAGTCCCTCTTTCAATCTCAATTACGACTCAACGATTCAAGATCGCTTGCATCTTGCACGATACGAAGAAAAAATCTCTGTTCCCCATTGTTCCCAAGATGTAAAAAGCAATAACTATACTAACATTCAAGGCGTTTTACTTTCCAACACCCAGAGGTTCAATGCACGTCATAACGTCACGCTGGAAAAGGTGCAGCGTCAGTGTATGGACTGCCAAACTAAAGAAGGGGAAGAAATTACCACGTTCAGCCAGGTGTCATGTTTCCATCACTGCAGATCAGAACCAGTGCTGATAAAAACCTACGGCTGCTACAGAGTCATTTGACCCGGGAGTGAATTCCGATTTTATCCTTTCCCATTGCAGACAGAAGCCAGATGTTAGCAGGTGTTGGAGCATTTTTTGACCAGTAGCAAAGGGGCTATAGTATAATAATATAATAATTTCAAGAGTGATACTTCACTGTAGATCCGTGAAAAAGACGCCATCATTAAAAACTAGCACTCATTGCCAATACTTAGTGGGGAAACTTTAAAATTATAAAGAATGCTCAATAGAGTTTGGTGCATTTGTTACAGCAGCAGCTTCTCCTCTCAGGAAGCCGGGGATCATGGGTGATATTCACCGTTCAGTTGTGTGTCGGTTCAGTGAGTCTAGAGATAGACTTTGTTTTTTCTCGACATAAAAACCCACTTAATCGCTCGGCCACAGAGCCCAACAGAATGAATCACCAGGTGTGGCTGCAGAGGGCGCTGTTGCTCAGTAAAACTTACACAGTGTTGCTTTAAATAATGAAGCCTGTGTACGTAAATGCTGATGACCCAACATTTCACCTGCCCTGGGTGGATTTCTCTGTCTCTGACACTGTGTGTGTGAGCAGACTCGTCATGTTAACCTCTGGGGGGGGGGGGGGGGGGGGGGGCGTTCAGCTCTAACTGGGGGACTGGTCTCACCATCAACCCCGTGGTTTTGTCGGAGCTGCATCTCCTGCTGCACAGACGAATCGGCCGCTCGGCCACTTTCATTTCCAGCGTTATTTTGACCTCCCAAACATAACTCAACTGCTTTTTCCTCTCTGCTCGTCTCCACTGGAGGAGGTGCTTGCGTGTGATGCTGCGAGAGGCAGGGAAACACATGGGGTCTGTACTATAGAGTATCATCCTCTAAAGATGCAGAAGGGCTCTGCGCCTCATGACCCTGCACTCAAACTGGCACGTATTGTCACGGACACACAACAAGGATGACGATAGTTAACGTTGTGGCAGCAACACCACAGACCTCAGTGACAGAATGCAGAATGATGAGGTATCTTGTTACAGGACTCCCATTTCCAGACATGTACCACTCTTACAGAATGATGCAACCGACACTATATTTCTCAGCTGTACGTGGCCCCATAGGCACAGAGTTGAACCTGCTGCTATAACACTGTAAAATCTCAGGAAATATGTCAGCTAGTGTCTGTGTTTATTTATTCGCTAGGTTTATTTTTGTGAAAACACTATTCTGTCAAAATGCTGATGGACAGTGATGAAGGATTCAGGTGACGTTCATCAATCTACCTTTGACACCATGTTTTTTAAGTTATTCATTCGTACACTGTGGCTTTAACAGCGTGTTGAGGTGGAAAATGTGGAGTTTGAGGTGGTGGATGGTATGAATATCTGACTTTCATTTTCATTTTAAAATACATTAGTGTCGCTACATTTAAGTCTGGCTTCCACAGAACTTTCACAGAACTTCCACAGAGTTTTTGAGCCCCTATAATGAGGAACTTTGGAAACGCAGCTGACATTGTTTTAGTCTCAAAACTCTGGGGCTGCTTTGTGGAGTGGACAAGATTACGCAGTCATTGGCTTCCTGATTGGTTCTTATCAGGCCCGACTCAAGTTCCAGCTCTGAATGCAGATTTTTTTCCAACATTTACTGTCGTCGTTGGTACGAGAAATTACATTTCTTGTAACATTTCAGCATTGCTGTTTCTTGTTCAGTATTTTCTGTGACTAAGCAACCAACTGCAGAGTGGACAATCTGCTTCCTGTTAAAAGCCAACACACACACATTCCCCAGTGTCTGTGAATGGTCACGTGATGTGCATTGTCATGTGTTTATGTGAATGTAATTTCTTGAAATATTGTGCTGGTAATAGAATTCTTGAAAGATTAGTGTCTCAAACTTGCAGTGAATCTTCACATCCTCAAAAAACAGAACGCTTTGAGTAACTTTGAAGCTGGTATCTTATCACCAGCCAACTTTACCCCAGTGTCAGCTCCCAATAAAAAAACTTTTTACTGCTAGAAGACCATCCAAATTCCTCAGTGGAGAGAAATTTGGGGATGCACTCAACATGGTGACTTCAGGGATGAGATGATAAAGCTCTTCTGGATGTTGTGCAGAAGCAGTTACAGCACATCACCTTTAAGTAACGGCTGATTTTACTGCACCTCCGACTCACAGATGATGTAATCTCATCAGATGGCCTCATTTCCCTGAAGGCCAGTTGATATGAAAGAGTAGAAATCCCCTTGCATCTTCCAAAGAGGAACAGAGATGACGGGTCTGATTCTGACACTGCTTCGCTGTAATCCTTCTTATGTTCCTTACTTTACAGCAAATTCAGCCATAAAAGATTTTAGGTTTTCCTCCCCATGTTAACTGACTTATTTGATCCTTGCAACACTCGATGTCTTTCTTTTCAGCGGCGATGAGGCACAATTACGTAAAAATTGCAACCGTGGGTTTTTGGCTCATTCCTTCCATTGATTGTGATGGCTGTGGTCATGGTCCTGGCTACGATCTCTTGGCTGGACCACCTCAGGGAATAGTCATCTCTTTTTTTTTTCGACATAAACTCCATGGCCTCTGGGTACAGCCCAGCTTGCAGATAAAGCACTTGGCAAGGAGTGAACATGAAAGTGAGTCTTGCCTTGGGAAAGCTCGCTTAAAGTTGCAGTCTGGCTGGTCGTCGCTTTGGCTGATAGCTGGACTGCAGTTCCTCAACTTCTCACTGCAGTGACGGACTTTACGATGAGTGTAATGAGGTTTTTCCATCTTAAAACAAGAGTCTCAGGGAACTCCTAATTGATTTTTACAGGAATTATTATTTCACGTATTCAGTATTTGAATACACAGAGAGCAGCAGAGGGATGGGGGATTATCCCACTAGTTTAAAATATAAATATTGACACTGTTGTGTATCACTACATTAGGTGATTGTAATTATTTTTATTCTTAGACTGTGCACACCAAAAGTCTTACAGATTAATGAGTTCGAATTTGGCAATAATATACAAATTGTCCACATTTTGGACTTCATTCCAGTGGGGAAACTGAGGGTCATTGATCTGAATAAATAATGTTACTTTGAAAACATTTCTTTGGCAGACAGAAATATGAGCTGGTTTTATGTTTGACAAAAAACAATGAATCTAATGTGGAAACTATATTAAAAAAAGAAGGGTGGGACGTCCCGGTGACTCAGCGGGCAAAGGTAGTGGCCCTGTAAAAGCAGCGTCCAAATGTTGTGTCCAACATAGCGTCTTTGTTAAACTCAGGCTTCCCTGCAGCTGAACCTCAAGACGTGTAATAAAAGTGAAACAAGACATTTTCTGAAACAAAAATGGACGACGCTGCACTGCAACATCAGCGGGCGGAGTAAGAACGTGCAAGTGACCGTCCACAGAGCAGCCGTGTGCCTGTGACTGACCAACTGGAACAAATCGTCGAGCTGTGTCGAGTTAAACTAAGTTAACAAATGCAAGAAACTAGGCACAGCAAAGTATAATCCGCTTTAAGATGAATAAGGCAGACAGTTAACTTATTTATTTTGTTAGGGTTTATTATAACTCTTAGTATTTTAAAAACATTTTTGGATTAACTCAACGTAACAGCTCTTCTATGGTGTTTTATTGTGCTGTTGTTTTAGTGGATGCTTGTCTGTGCATGTCTGTATCTTGGTTTAAGCACTGATCAGTACAGTACATAGAAAATGCCTGAGAGATGTGTATCATTTAATATAGAGAAGGTTTATTAAACACACAAGATATGAGATGACTTTTACTGATACTTTTCTGTGTGGTCTCTGTTTGTGTGTCTTTTCGCAACTCAGTTTAACTAAATATAATACACCTATTGTGTGCGGCATTTGATTTATATTTTAATGTATTATTTAAAGTTATCTAAGTTTCTGCAGACACTTTGATCTACCGCTCGCAGTTGTTACATCTATTTTGTATGTTTTTTGTAAAAAACCTTTTCTCCTCTTTACTCACTTTAGATGTGTGAAGGTTTGTGTACAAACTCAAGAAACAAAAAAAGACTTAATGCTAATATTTTGTAAGAAATGCAGTTCTCTCTATATGCTGACTCAAACGCCCTTGTTCTCACAGGGATTATGCATATTGCTGAATACCGGGATATGGTTTGTTGTTAGGTGCGTACAAACTTGTTTATTGCCGTCTTTGTGTACTTTGATTAAGGTCAGTTACATCCAAACTTGGCAGAAAGGATGAAAAACCACCCGCAGCCGAGATGTGAGGCTGCAGAGGCCTCCTTCTATTTGTTCTTCAGACATTGGAGTCAAAAGGTTTTCTTTTCAGTTGACCTTGTTATTAGAAAATAAAATATACGCAGTTCTTTTTTCTCATCGCTGCTGTGAATGCTGCTTTACATTTCAGCTGAGCTTGAAGGAGCCGTCCGTGTGCTTTTGCATGTTTTAGTTCGTTTACCACAAATCATGCGCGACTATTAGGAACTTTAGCACATTTCCACAACGTCTTTATTGTTTCTGTGGTCAAGTGTCGACCCTCTGCGAGCCAGTCCTCAACCACCACCCCTGTATTAGAGAGGAGTTATTACTCCCACACTCGAAAACCCACCAGCCTGCTGTTTGCTTCTCTCTCTGCCATGCAGCTGTCATAAATTTAATTTGTAATATTGTGTTTTTGCAGGACAAACATTTGTGGGAAACATTGCTCACTACAATAATAAAATGCTTCTGCCTTCATGTATTGACTGGTCTGAAATTGAGTTTTGCATATGTTCTATTATTTTTTAAATTACCTGGATTATAGAATATAGATTGACTATAAAATCTTATTTATGAGCGATGGGGTGATTTTACAATCTATGCAATTCTTTTTTCCACTTTAACCATTCCAGGAGAGAGCTGTGGAGGGTGTTGCCATAAAAGAATAACTTTATTTGTAAAGCACTTGTCTAAACAAGGTTACAACGTGCTTCACAAAATCCATAGCAATACATGAATGAATGAAAATAAAAGATATTCGATTCAGTTTATTTTAAGCTCCAAATCACAACATATTAAGGTCGAGACCTTAACATTTTGAGAGAAACCCACAAGTTCCCGCATATACTGCATATGATGGAGTGAGGCATTTGAAAAATATATCTTTTAAATGTGTATGTATTGAAACACATTGAAAAGAAAAAAAAATTATATATATACATCTGAAAAGAATAGGGATTTTACAACTTTACTGAAAAAAACATTAGAAACTAACACCTAAAAACAAAAAGAAAACTTTGTTGAATCAACACAAGCGAGACAGACAGTGTTTTGACAGTCAGTATAGATGTGTCATCTCAAGGACGATTGTTTCGCTGTGTGGAAAATAACCTTATAAACTGCATGTTTTCCTCACCAACAGGACAATATTAGTCATAAATAACAGAGTGAAACTATGGGACGGGCGCACAATCTTTTTCTTGAGGAAAGAATTGAAGATTTTAAATAATAATAGGGTGAAGGCGACGGGATGGGGAAAAAGAAATCAATGGGAGGTTTATATCCGAGACATGCAGCAGGTGGCAGGTGCATTATTTCCTCAATGTGACTCTTTCTCTGTAGTCCGTCCAAAGCCCGCACCACTCAGGATGGGGTGGATCCTGCAGTGTGTATGCCTGGAGGCTGCAAGATTGCCTTTGTTAGGGAAAACATTCTTACCTTTGGCTTTTGAAGGGCAGTGTTTGAAAAAGGGGACTAAAAAGTTCACAGTCCCTCCCGCCCCATGGGGCAGCGGGGGGAAAGGACTGGGAAGGAGAAGGTGAAAGACTTCGCCGGAGCCTGTATTTCATACCAAGCTAAGAGGGGTGCATTTATTATTCATGTCACCCGGATCCCCACAACATTCTGTAAACTATTCTTTTTGCATTATGGCAACAATAAAACATTTGAAGGCCTGACTGAATATGCACACGTAGAATTTAATCTTGTCTTTATCTTGCATGGTTTCTATTTCACCACCCACGCTAAACATCTGCATACACTCATAAACCCAGTAAAGTGGCTTAAGTGAAATCTTCCATTAAATGAGATAATATGTGACCAGATGTTCTGCAGTTTGTAGCAACAGTTGATAATATCAAATTAGGAGTTGACAGGAGGAAGTGATGTTGACTTAGCCGTTAAATCACCCAAATAGATATGTTAGCTTCTCTTGACAAGGTAAAATATCATCTTATAAATCAATTCATTATAAAACCATTGATTTACCCTGTGGTTAACTGGGTAGTGATAAGAGTTATTAATATGTATGGGCCTCTGATTTTAAAGGGACATTAGACTTCAGCTGGAGTTTCCAATGTATTTTGAGGCAGAGAAAGATTGATTTACATTTCAAATGCCGTTTTCAGAGATGCACGCCGGAGAATGTCCGTAGAAATGGGTCCGGACATTCTCCGGAGTTCATGTCCGAAAACGGCTACTGTGATGACAGGGTATGCGTCACCTTAAGAGTCGTCCTTTCTCATTTCAGTGTGGTTGTTTTTGGTTTACAATTTATGATGTAAATAAGTGAGTCACTTTAAGAGTGAGTGTTTCCAGTGGGAGATCCCCTGCTGTGTTCTCACATCGGATTCGGAAGAAGCATTTTCAGTTTTTTTCTGTTTGAAGAATCGGTCACCAGTTACTTCAATCGTAATGGATTTGGCTGCAACGCTGTTCACCCATGACGCTCCAAAAGTGTGTTGTGGACTCAAACACTTCCCCCACCGCTCCATCGGCATCGTGGTGAGTAGAGAATGAGTGCATTTTCATTTTTGGATGAACTATCCCTTTAAGAGACAGACTCAGTGTTGTCTATTTAGTTTTGGTATAAACAAGATGACAGTGTGTGTCACTTTAAGAGTTACAGTTTGATTTCAGTGTCTTTGATTTTTTTGGGGGGGAAATATTATCTATGTAAATAAGAGTGTGTCAGTTTACACATAAACACGATTAGAGTGTGTGCCACTTTAAGAGTCACAGTTCCTGAATGCAGTGTCTCTGATTTACTGTCATCTGTGTAAAGAAGTGATGACGGTGTGTGTGTGTGTGTGTGTGTGTGTCACTTTAAGACTTGGGCTTCTTGATATTAATAGAGCTGCTGTGTCTTCCTCCTGTGACGTCATGGCCACAGGCAGAGAGGTGCTGTCACTCTCCTCTGAACCACAACACAAACCCGAAAACCCACCAGAACCGAACCGGCGGCTCCCATCGGCCTCGGTTCGCTGTGACCCAACAACAACAACAACAACAACAAAAAGCAACAACAACTATGAAAACTACATGAACGTGTGGGGTGGGGTGGGGGGGATTTTTTGCGACAGCACTCACAACCAAAATTAGCCTCCAACTCTCCCTCAGACCAAAGAGAGAGAAAAAAAAAAAAAACACAAGAGCCAGCCACAGTCACAACGTCCGACATCATCACCAGCAACAAACAAACAAACAAAAAAAAGAGAAAAAGCCCCCCGAAAGAGACGAAGCGGCCAAGCAGAGCAGCGTCCATCTTTAACAGGCTGCAGACACACAGAGAGAGAGGGAGAAAAAGAGGCTAATGCTTGTTTTTGTGATCAACAGGTAAGCGGCTCCACGACAGCACCGCTAGCAACGTTAGCTGCTCGCTGCTAGCTGCTGCAGTCGGAGTGAGCGGAAGGGAAGAAAACAAAGCGGCGGCGGCGGCGGGTGGCGATGCTCGGTGCGTAGATGGCGAGGGGGGGAAACAGCGCGGTGCTGTGCGGGGAAGAGGAGGGTCCCGTCCTCGGGAGAGTTGACGCTAGCACGGAGATGTGTTTGCTAACAGAGGTGAGGGGAGGGGAGGGTTGGGGGGGGGGGCGACAATATCAACAGCGTTAGCCGTTACTAGTTTTTACGACGGGCAGCAGCCGCTTTGCGTCTTATGTAACTAACGGCCTGAGCAGCGTCGGTCAGGAAGAGAGAGAGAGAGAGAGAGAGAAAAAAGAGGGATCTGGGTTGAATGAGAGAGAGAGAGAGAGAGAGATTGAGAGAGAGAGAGAGAAGGAGGAGGAAGAGGAGAAAAAAAAGAGCAGCACCGCTTTGCTTTGAATTCACATGGCACATTTACATTTAGGTTCGCACACACACACACACACAGACACACACAGACGCTACACAAATACAAATTGAAAGGGGGCTACCGGGGGGACGGCTTTGATTTAAAGGCTGAGTTTGGAGGCGGCAGCGAGGGGACGCGGAGTGACTTAGTCGCCTCAAAGTAGGTTTTGTGTTTTTACTCCTTTTCTCCCTATAAGTTGTCTCTTCTGTACTATTTTTCTCCTCCTTCAGCGGCATCCCGAGCCCGAGGAAGCCGGCGGTGTGGCGTCTGTCGCCCGGTAGCTTCTGCCCACAAACTACTCCAACTCACTTTTACTGTGCCGTTTTCATTGATAACTTCTTTAAAAAAAAAAAAAAATCGGACGCCGCACACTCAAGTTCAGATTTGCTGCTGCCGCACGTCGCAGATATTGAGGTTTGCGCTTTAAAGCTGAACTCCTTTTTACTTTTGGATGCTCGTAGTTTGTTTGGGGTGCAAGCTGGGAAGTGGCGATCAAAGGCAATTGTGTTTATTAGGTGCTTAAGAGCAGATATGGCGCTGTTTCTTGCACCTCTCTCATTGTTTGGAGCGCATGGTGGATGTGGATTGTCGTAAAAGGACCCCCCCTTCCTCCTCCCCAAAAAACATCCTCTCCTATCAGCTTCAAAGGACAACAAGCACGCACTAGCTCCAACATTTATTTATTTGTTTGTTGTTATCGTTGAACTTTTTTTTCATGAGTGATGCTGGGAAGCCTGAGTTGCCATTTCCACTCCACTTTGAAAAAGTTTCTCTCCCCCCCTCCTCCCCTCCTCACCCAGCTCCCCTCTTCTTTCCTCCTGTCGTAAGAAACTGTGATGTTCCTTTGAGATAAGGGAGCCGGGTAGGCATGACAACTCTGAGGGGAGAGCAGAGTATGTGAAGCCAGTACAATGAGGCACACACTGCGAGGAAGCTTTTTACATAGTCCTTCACAGTTCTCCAACTCTGGTCCCCCCCCACAAAAAAAGAAAAAACTGAGTGTGTGTGTGGAGCGACTTTTATTCAGCAGATAACCTCAGATTTAAAAAAGAAAACAGGTCCTAACTGTGACCCCCCCCCCCCAAACACTTGTTCACAGCTGTTTTAAAAATGCTGACACTTCTGAATTTTACTAAGTGGTTTACTATTTAATTTAGTCATAAGGAAAAAAGTTTGTGTAGTTGTAAAATAGTTGCTGCCTATTCCTACCAGTCCTTTTTAAATATAAAGTATATCTACTGCTTTGGGCTTCACAGCGTCTCAGTGAGGAGCAGAAATCACTTCGCGAGCAACAGTTCACAGACTTTAGAAAAAAAATTCAAACCAAGTTTAGTATCTTTGCCTTCCAGTGTTTCGTTAAAAAGTTTTCCCTCTGACAAATGGTTGTTTTTCCAACTTTTCCATGTTTTTCCGCAGCAGCAGAGAACATGTATGCGTGTGTGTAACTGCAGGGATCATTTGAGTAAAGACACAATTGCAGTGAAAGTGATTCACAAGACTTTTTAAGTTTAGTTTCACGTTTTTAAAGTCAGCGTTCTGTGGCACTAATCTTACTCTGAAGCTGTAAATTCAGAGTACTTTTCAAAGCCATTCACATCTGTGAATTTTACTTAAGGACGGACATGATTCTAAGCCGCTTGTCTTCTGTGAGATTTACGATGACGACATTGTTGTTTTTATTACTTCTTTGAAAAGAAACTATGTTTCAAAGTTCCTAAAACGCTGTCAAAGTTAAATGAAGTTTGGGACAGTTTGCTATAGAGGCTTTGAATATTTGTCTCAGTTAAAGTTCAGTACCCAGTATATTTATGTGGCATGTTCAGCTCCATGTGTAACTTCTTAACTGCCTTGTTTTCCACCGCTTTACATCCGTAATAGTGATCTGTTTCTTGATGGTGCCACAAATTCCTATTGATATTACTTTTGAATTATTTGGTAATCTGATATGGTGATGCGGAGGCGGTAGTTTGATAATCAGCACAGCACCTCAGGGCACTTTGTAAGTTAAGCAGGATCAAGTGCTTTTTGACAGACGTCTACTTTTGATGGAGTTGGGAATAGTTTTAGATGCAAAGTTGCTGCCCTGTTGTGACTGAGTTGTGTGTTCATGTTTTGTTAGATACAACACACTCCAGCCTGCATATTGTTGCTCTTAGTTGTATGTCCAGATAACATGTTCTTATTTCTGAAAAGGTATCATGCACTTTGTTCAACTTCTATAAACTTCTAACAAGTTTCTATAAAATTTGGTAAGAAAAAATTCTATCAATGTAACAGTGCAGCTCTATAACCTTTCTTAAAATGTTCCTCTTTCCAGACACTGGATATTATTGTATCTTACGGCCTTGTTCGCTGCTCCTATTAAACGTCAAAACAGTTGACGACTTCCTAAAGAGAACCTCTGCTTGTAAAAGTCTTTCCTGTACGTGTGTGAGACAGAGTGGGAGAGAGCACAGCACTTTTTCCTGTCTGTGTGTGTGTGTGTGTGTGTGTCTGCGTCTGTACGAGCGGCGGAGGCAGCCATGGCTTACTCATATGGCTGCAATATGTGAAGCCTCTGCGGTGGAACTGGGAAGAGAGAAAGTTTTGGGGGGAGAGAGCGAGAGGGAGAGAGAGAACACATGGAGAGAGGGAAGTCAGAAACGTCCTGTTCAACTAGCTGGAATGTATCTCCTGAGTTTTATTGATGGTTTGATGTTCTGTAAGACATGAGGAACAACTGTAGTGATTTTGTGGGCTGCCATGCATTTGTCTTTGGTCGTTTCATAGTAGTGCTGCGTTACCAGAGGAGGGAAAAAAAGGGCCAGTGTGAGATGGAGTGTAAAAGGAGACTTCAGCCCAGTTCAAGCCACTTTTTTGGGGTAGAATTGTGGCGTTTTCATCAGTAGACGCGCAATTGGTTTTGCTGCCTTTTTGAAATGAAGGAGGCATGGAAATATTTGTTGTACACCATCATTTAAAAAAAAAAACCTTAATTGGAGTAATCAGAGTTGAAATCAACTTTTTATTTCTTGTAAAATGTATTACTATCAGCATTTAAATTGGGGGGGAAATACAAGAAGACAGGAATAACTGTGAACATTATGACAAGACATTTTTACAAGTAGTTGTTTCAGACCAGAAAAAGTTGTAGAAACCTGATGGGACTGTGAATTTTACATTGTGCAGTGAATATTCTCACATACGCTAGATACGAACCTATCATCAACTGGAAAGCCTTTATAATATTGAGGGAAGTTTGTAAAACTTTTGCAAAACTTCTTCTGTTGTTTCACTACGTGATACACGACTGAATCTGCTTTACATTACCAGCTGTAATCTATCAATAGCAAAGGGAATAATTCAGAAAAATTCCAGCTGTAACTTCTGCTAATTTGCTGCCGTCCCTCCACCGACGTGCGTCCTCTCTCCACGCTTTGTCCCGTTTCATTGTGTTAAATTATACGACACAGTGAACATATAAGGCCTGATTTGAGTTTATCTTGGCTTGTTATCGCTGTCTAGCAAATTGGGTAATCTCATTCACGAACCTGTTGCTCGGCGCAGATGTGTCTGAGGAAGTGAAAAACAGTCGCTTCCCTGATTTGAGGAGATAACGGCTCTAATAATCTGTTGAACGGAATAATATAGTGAACTGTGACTAAAGTGGAACTAAGAGCCACTGCTTTCTCAAATCAAAACTTAGATTTTACTCCTGTGTTTAACTCTCCTGTTCTACTTTTGTGTATTTTTGCTGTCTTCCTTTGTGTATTTTGATGCGTCAGATAATTAGACGTGGGGAAGCCTTGCTCAGATATTATAGCAGACATGTTTACAGGTGACATTAAATTACCATCTCCATACCCCTAAATTAAGATCCTGTCTCAAATAAGGTCTGCACTCAGTCCATCTTCGTAATGTAACACATGTCATATTGTTTAAACCTAAAAAGATCACATGGGATTTCAAGTTTTCAAGGACCTTTTCTGTTTTGTGGATCCAGAGCTCCGATTTATTTTTCATTTCTGTTCCTATTTATTTATGAACGTGAACCGTCTTAACTCTCACAGTTTCAAATAAGCAGTAAAAGATAACATCTATTAAAGCAATCAGCTGTTATTCATCTCAACCCTGCCTGCAGTTCAGATAAAGGAAAACATCCATTTGTCACGGATAGTTTCTTTAAAGAAAAAAAAAAAAAAAGCTTTTCTGCAAGGCTTCTGGCGCTCTTGGCTCAAAGCTCCGCAGCTAGCACTTCTTTATGACCAGCTCTCTTGTTTTGCTCATATCCCAAGGACACAATTGTTTTTAACTTATTTTTATCGTCTGGGCACATTGTTTTTGGCTCTTTGATCGCTTTATATTAGCTGCCTGTAACGTCAGTGATACAGGGATTTGAGCGTATTCTCCTGTTGCAGTTACTGGAAGTCGGTCTGGAAAAGAGTGTCTGCTAAATGCCCAAAATGTCATCCCCACTCTCCGTCTGTGGTTAGTACAGCGTTGTTTAGGCTTGAGTTTGTCTCTAATGTCTTTGGTCTATTTTAGACTTTTAAGTCCTTTTAGACGGCCTGCTTCAGATAACGAGCACATGGTCCTGGTTTATGGTGAAATGATGCTTTTTTCCCTCCCACTTTTTTTTCTGGGGACATACAAATCCCAAGCATGGGACAATTTTTTTCCTCCTTTTGATCCGAGGCAGTAAATAAATCTGTCACGATACAGAGCAGACTGATAAAGTGGTGGCTGAGCAGATAAAGGTGTATATTCTTGTAGAAGGTTGTGACACCGGCAGCAGTTGTGGTTATAGACTCAAAAGGTCATCATACTCAACACCAGCTTGCCCCTTGAAAGTTACTGCTAAAATATGCAGTAGATCATTGTTTCTGAATGTGCATATGCTGTATTTTAATCTTCATTGAACACAACTGTGGCTCCTGAGTGATCGATGAACGCTCTCCGGGTCGGGGGAAACCTGCTGGCTCGTCATGTGCTGCGTTTTGAGTTGCGAGTTCTCGTCTGTTTTGACTCAGCAGTGTACTCATGACGCTGATGCTTCCGGTGCACCACAGACATTAAGTTATCAATCAGTGCTTATGTGAGTTTTGACCTTGTGTAAAAAAAAAAAAAAAAAAACAACCAAAACACAGCGAGTGATTTGCTCCAGTGCTGCTTTCAATTAACGTTCAAATAAATCCTGTCCTAATTGAAAACGAATCAGCGCTCATTTGCTCAATCATGAAGAAATGAATGGCTGTTTCCAACCTAAGAGCCCTGTCCCGTGGAAAGATTTCTGTCACATTAACTACACAGCAGCAGGTTTTCCTTGACGTTCCTTATGTTAGACAAATTATGACTTTATGCTTTCATCATATAGATTTTCCACGTGTCCTATAGGTTGTGTGGCTTTGAACCGCTGCTCGTCTTTCCCCAAGTTGTACTGCAGGTGTTGCAAGGTTTTGCAAAGGGGAATAAAGAAAAGAAAAAGCGTTTGAATGTTGATGACTGTTTGTCATTAGGGAAAGAAACGTGGCTTTAAACAGTTGTCAGTTATCTTGAAATGAAACAGACGGAGATGTTGTAAATGTTGGTTTCAAAGAGATCTTAATATGAATGAGAAAAGTTTGGAAGCTCCAGTTTATTTGTATTAACTCTGCTTTGTAGGATAATTGTGAATGGGTTTTTATTGAGTCTATAAATACGGTCTGTCAGCCTGTTTACACTGGGGGTGCATTAAAAGTAAGTTTGATGTATCTTGTGTCGGCGTTGTGGCTCTCATCCTGATAATGGTCAATAAAACGTTCCACTTTTCACCTTTGAAAATGTGGCTCCACATTAAAAGGTAACGTCCAATTACAATAACTTGTCACAATAGATATTGAGCCAAAACCTGCAGCAAAAATCATTAGAGGAGAATCAATTTTTTCAATTGCCCTTTTTAAAGTTTTAATCCTTGCATAATGAATTTGAATGAGCTCCAATATTGCTTTTCCCCACAGCAGTGGTATTTTATAAGATCGTGGTTAGTAGA
Organism: Hippoglossus hippoglossus; assembly: GCF_009819705.1. Taxonomy (NCBI): domain Eukaryota; kingdom Metazoa; phylum Chordata; class Actinopteri; order Pleuronectiformes; family Pleuronectidae; genus Hippoglossus; species Hippoglossus hippoglossus. The sequence continues at coordinate 7,693,359 of NC_047161.1, forward strand.
GTGCACCCAAAATACTTCCAGCTGTCACACCAGGGCCTAATAGATTCATTTATCATTTCATCTTTTCACGTGGTGTATTTTTCACACCATTGTTCACATGCAGAGAAGCTAAAATGTTTTACTTGGGTTATATGCTTAAACTGTTTATCTCTTATACAGCACTCCTGCTCAATATACATATTATTTTATACATGTTAAAACAATGCAAAATAATCTATCTTAAAGCATAATTTAGATTTTGCAGGTTACTATTTAAAAATTTTACTTAATTGTACCAGTTTGGTGTTTACTTGTCAGAGCACGTCTGTGTCAGGATGTCGTGATATAAAATAGGTGTCTTTAGAAACTTGTATCTTAAATTAAGTTTGTTAAAATATAGCATGTTTTTCACAATTTGCAGAAATAACTTAATGCATAGAAGGGAAAAAAGGGACAGTTTTTATAAGTAATCCTAAATGTGAATTAATAATAATTTTCTCAATGCATATATTAGACACATTCAAAAGCCAGTGTAGGCTCACAGATTTGTATACTTAATATATTTAGTGTTGTATCAGGTAATACAGCGAGGTAGAGATTACATAGGTTATTACAACATGTTCTTTAGAATACTTTAAAAAGGATTTAAACTGGAGAACATTCGTAAACTGTTCTCCAGTGTTCCCATGAGCACGACTCCATCTGTAATTCCTTCCAGTTTTCACACAATATCCAGCAGATAAATGGTGAAAATTAGCCATGTAAAATGTGACACTTGCACAAGTGGCATGAATTTGGACGTGATTTATGTTCCAGGCGTCTTTGTGTCGAGGCTGAAAAGGCTGCGAACACACAGATGGAGGGAGTGCTGGAGCGGTTTCTTTAAGTCCTTACTGCTTAATTCAGTGAGAGTTTTCTCGAGTAGCAGTGGCAGCTATTCTTTTTTTTTTATCGAAAGAGCTGCTCGGATAAAAGTAAAAGTTGTCTCACTCCAAAGTCAGCACACAATCAACATTTTCCAAGGCAAAGAGTCATTTGATTTTATGTGAATCAACAAATCCACCTGTTGTTTCGTGGCAGAAAAGAAAATGCTTTTTTCACTTCCCCAGGTTTGACTTGTTGTATTCTATCAACAAGTTAGAATTGCTGCAACAGATGCGGGCTGAAATAACTGTATTTCATATTACATCAGCTTCTTGTTGAGCTGCTATAAGTCTGAGTTATGACTTTGTCTGTTGAATTGCAGGTATTTGTGATGTGGTTGTTGTGTGTTCACAGGTGATTTGAAGCCTCTGCAGCTCAATATATTTCATTAATATGGCATCTGCTCCTGTATGTCTTTCAAATAAATCAGAAACGCACACCACTTCTCGTGGCCACAGGCTTTTCAGTGCTGGAGAACAGTCATTTCCAGACAGTTGAGCATTGTTGATAGATAGTTATCAGTTACTGTAAAAGTCTATCAGCGCTTATCTCTCTTCGATGAAGTCAGATCTGACTCACTGATTCGATATCTCTGTCCTGAAGGTCAACCGTCTCCTCTGCGTGTGTGTGTAGTCAAACCAAGAACCTGCTCACTCGCATAAACACATTCATTTCTCTCCTTTTCTCCTTTCCCTCCTGCCGTGTCTTTATCTCTCAATCTCTCTTATTCTTACCGTAATGCAAACTGAGAAAGGCTGTTAGTGTCACGTGTGTTTGATCAGACTACAGCCTCTGTCAAAATACTCAATTTACTCGCTCTGAGATTGCAATTATTTCTGATTTCGAGTGTAAATACACGCTGACATTTGTTTGCTATTGTTTCCTTCTCGGTCACAATAATATTTCTCCCGAGGTTTGACTTGTTAAACTTTTTCTGCAGCAAATGTGTGTTTTCTCCCGGTGTGTGTTTCGCAGTCGTCCTGCATTATTGTGTGTGTGTGTGTGTGTGTGTGTGTGTGTGTGTGTGTGTGTGTGTGTGTGTGTGTGTGTGTGTGTGTGAGAGAGAAATGCTCTACATCCCGTGCGTTTGTTTATGTGCACGCAACCCTGTCAGCTATGATGCGTTTCATTTTATAAAATTACCAGTTTTTACGGTAAAGGGATCTGTTTTAAGTGTGTGTGTCTGCATGCACGATAAGTTAAATTAATACTTTTCATTTCATTCCTGAAAGTGTATAGTTATGACTATACACTGTACGTGTTGTGGAAGGGGACTCATTTCTGCCTTTTTAAAAAGCACTGCACTTACTCCCCCTCGTGTGTGTGTGTGTGTGTGCGCGCACACACACGTACAGCCCCATTAGTATTGTAGTCTGGGATCTGGCTAAAACATCTGGTGGCTGAGTAACTTTTCAAAGTAGTCTTTGTCCTCACTCCGTGTGCATACATGCGTGTGTCTGTGAGTGTGGGCCTTCGTGTGTGTGTGTGTGTGTGTGTGTGTAATAAGGGGCAGACTTTTTACGGCGTCCCGTCAAATTAAAACTATGATTTAAACGACTAACATGTACATTCTTTTTTTTTTTTATATAAGCAAATAGCCTCTGCTGATTTTGTGCGTGTGTGTGTGTGTGCCTCTGGCTTTGTGGACTGTTGAAAAAACATTAGGAAAAATTAAGCATGGATCTAGTAACTGTAATTGACGAATGGCCCGTCTGGCCTGTTGTGTTATTTTATTCATGTAACCCTGGCTGGCCCGCTTTATAACCACGAGACGGCGCAAAGAAAGCAAAGTGAGATATGACCCCCACCCCCACCAAACTTCCATCTGGTCCTGCTGGACATTTCTGCCCAAATCTGAAAGAACCAGTGACATTCGGTTGGATGCAGCTAAACCATCTCACCTGTTTTCTGCGACGTGGGGCCGGCCTTGGTTTACTGATACTGATAATCCCACAGCAGCAGCAGCTTTGGGCTTTACAGGCCACAGCCCCTGCACACAGTGTGAGCTGATGCCCTCAGAGCTTCACATCAAGTCAGAAAGAAGTGGGGATTCATCTCTGTCTACTGCAGTTCATTTTCTCTTACGCAGCATTTTTTTGAAGGCGTAGGATATTGACCGGGTACGATAACTTAAATGTGCGTGACTTATGTGATGAGGAAAATCCTTTGACGTAAAGCGAAACGTTTGACATTGAGCAGGAAACCACAACCATGGGTGGATTTTTTTTTTTTTTTTCTTCTTTCCAGTGTCACCCAGTCTGCAGTGCTTGATGCCAGTGATGGGGTTGTGTCTGTGTAACACTGCTGAATGGATTTGAATAGAGATCTGATTGAATTTTGAGACATTTAGTCCTGCGTTGAGCTGGTCCAGCTCCTAACTATAGATATTTTCTTGTAGTATTGCAACTAGGGAAGAGCAGTACTGATCAGCCAATTAATGAAGTGAAATATATCCAGGCCCTGATGATAAAATAGCCTCCTTAAGCTTCTCAATTGAGAATCTTTTATGGATTTCTATCCAACATCTATGATGGTAAAATCTTAGATTTTTAGATCATTGGACAGACCAGGACAACTCAATGAGATGTGACCGTTTGTCATGAAAATCAAAGTAAATTTACTCTTAAGTAATACATTTATCAAAATATTAATGCAACTTAAATTAGGGATAAATAGTATTTTTTATGGTCAGCATTTTTTGATAAATATCACTTCTGGTAGTATTGATAATAAAATGTTTTTAACAGTCCTGCTCTCTCTTTTCAAGGATTAGATTAGTGATATTTGTCATGGTCAGCATTTTCTTTGGGGGGTGGTGTGTGTGTTTTTGCTGATGTTTGTGTGTGTGTGTGTGTGTGTGTGTGTGTGTGTGTGTGTGTGTGTGGCGCTATGTGGCTATGTGGATGATGGTGGGAGGGAGGTGACTCTTTTTTGAAATGGAAATTAAGGGGGCACACATCTGGGGGTCTTTGAGACTTTTGTGGGGGGAGATGAGAAGATGGGTGTCAGAGGCCCACAGTCAGAAGTGTGTGGGGGTTAAGGAGGCACAGATGAAAAAGAGGGAGGGAAGCGTAGTTTCTCATTTTGGGAGAGGTGGGAGGGAGGAGATAAGGAAAGGGGGAGCAAATGGGTGGTGTCTGCGGTCAGAGTTTGCCTGTGGTGTGGGGAGACAGAAAGAGAAAGACAGAGGTATGGATGGATGCATTGCGGGAAGAAGGTATGGCGGAGGGAGAAAAATAAAGGAGAGTTAATGAAATGAGAGGGATGAGCAGAGATGGAATGAGTGACACAAACATTGTCAGAATGAGAGAACATGGGGGGGGGGGGGGGGAGGAGAGGATAGAAAACGAAGTGTAGAAGGATGGTTGGACAGAAGGATGGACGAGGAACTAATTTACATAGACACGGGAGGGGGAGGAGGAAAAGTGGAGCGAGAGAAAAGGGGCAAAATCACTTTCTATAGTCAAAAACTTTACGGCTGACAGTTAAATTTACTTAGGGACTGTGTGGGTGTGGGTGGGGCGATGGGTGGAATAGCACAGTGGGGGGCATGGCGTTTGTTCTGCAACATGGCTTTTGGGCTTTTTACTGCTTCACACACAAGTTGTCTTCTCCCTTTTCTTTAGAGGATGATTTCACCTCGTCGTGAGAATCTCTCTCTCTCTCTCTCTCTCTCTCTCTCTCTCTCTCTCTCTCTCGCTGTTTGAGACGAGTCAGGGAGTGGCGGTGACAGTTTAGCGTTGGGACTTTGTCGGTCGGGCTTCTGTTCTCTCAGTCGCTTGGACGCGCACAACTTTTATACCTGTGTAAAACACAAGAAGGGGCGTGTGCTCTCACATATCTGATGTGCACTTCACCACATTTAACTGCAACCCTCGAGGGACGTGACTGTTGTGGGATGAGATAAAACATGTTTTTGTTTTTCAAATAATAAAAATGTTCTGGATTAGTTTGGCATACTGTGATGCAGGAGAATACTCTGGGTTTATCTTACCAGGCACTTAAAGCAGCTTTAACATTTGACTCGTGTCGTGAAGGATAAGATAAAACAAGTGCCTTTCTCTTTGTTTTTGGAACACATCCTGGTTGTATTTCAGTAATATCGCGCCGTGGGCCACCAACGTTACCTAGAGTATACATGTGGGGTTATGAAGCAAAGTGTTTCAAATAGTTCTGAGGGTGTAAAGAGTCTCCCCTGAATAATACTTAAGAGTGAGGAAGCTTTGATGACGTTCAGTTTTACAGAAGGAGATGGGAGAGGAGGACATATGGAAAGGAAAGAGAGAAAAGTGATGCATGATACCAGATGAGTTAGCAGCAGTGATTGAAAAGTGGAACATAAATGTTTTGAGGAACCACAGTGTTGTTGAAGACCACTTACACCATCAATCGGTTTAATGGCACATGTATTTCTTTAACCAAAATCTTTCTGAGAGGCCTTTTGTGCACTGAGTTTTTCAGGGAGTGCAGTGCTCCCTCCCTGCTCCACACAGCATCAGAGCAGCCTCTTGCTAACAATTCAGACCGGGCCAAAGCACTGACAAATAAAGAGTGCAGCAGGGGTCGCAATCCTCTGTCTCTCTCAGCCCCAGATACATTTTTACAGAGACCGACCTGAAGCCGAATATCATATCTAATATTTTCTCGGAACCTAGCTGGACCCGGTCGGGTATCAACACCAAAATAGCAAATACCAATGGTGTTTTTATCACAGTGGATATGCAGCAATATATGTTTAATTATATTACCTGGAGTTCAAACCTATGTTATAATTGTAATTTCCAATCCTGTTAATGTGTATGCACACTCCTCATGCACCTGTCATGACGTGAATAAGAACTGATTATGATAAATCGTTTGCAAAAAAGCATCCGAAAAAGGCGAAATTACGCAGTTAAACGTGGCTGTTAATCCTCCTGCAGGTGTGCTTCAAAGTGCGGTTCGTGGAATCTAAATTATAAACCCAGATTATGTAAGGAATTATATGGCTCAGGGCATTCATTCAGTTTCTTGTCGCAAAAATCATTATAGAAAGCATTCCTCGCTCCAGTCGAGGAAAAGTGCCGGATGCTTTGGCATCAGTCACAGGGTTTTGTAGAAGAGCTTTATGGAAGAATCAAATCAAAGGGAGAGTTGATGGCTCCGAGGCACTGTTTGATTTGTGACACTGAGAAATATTAAAGCGTGTTTTTATTGCTGTGAAAATTCTGCATTAAAGAAATTACAGTGATCGTATTTGGCTTTGGATTTTGATTAAAGTCCGTTTTTTGAACGGAGTCCAGCCCCGCATTGACATCACTGAGGCCCCCCTGAACCCTCCCAGTCTTGCCTTCCCGATAGTGTTCAGCGGGGAAGGCTGCTTCACTTGGCCGGCGCTCCGACAGAGAGGGCTCTGGAAAGGAATATAAAGTCAACATTGTGGGTTAAAAATGTTCCGTTTATGTGTCTTGCATGTGTACGTGTGCGCGCGCTTGTGCGTCTTTAAGTTTGTCCAGACATTTTTCCCGTCGGGCCCGGCGCTCGCAGGAAACGTCCGATTCTCCAGGAGTGGAAAGTGTGTGTGTGTGTGTGTGTGTGTACATGGCAGAGAGTTGTGTTTAGTTGTGAGTGTGTAGCTGTGTGTGTGTGTGTGTGTATTCTCTCTGTTGATGTGCGTGTGTGTCTGACGTAATGTTTGAGTTTACCCAGACAGAGATGAACCAAACCATGACACACATACATACAGGGGTGTGTGCACGCGTACGCTTGTGCCTGTGTGTTTGTGTTGAAATTCATCAGACATGACTTGCAGACGGGTGAGAGATATATATATGTGTGCGTGCGTGCGTGAGTGTGTGTGTGTTACTGGCAGAGCCGTAGTTTGTTTTCCGTATTTTGGGGGGGGAAAAGACAGCCCGGCAAGAGTCAACAATCAGCATGTTGATTTATGCAGCTACTAGTTCCTTCCATTACGCCTACAACTAGCACTGAAGCAGAGTTTGTTCTCCATTATTTTTGATGTATGAGAGTCTTAGCGGTGGAGAGCAAGGTCAAAATCAACAGTCCTGCGTTGATTTATGCTGCTCTCGCTTTCCTGCTTCTACCGTACATCAAGGAAGGACATTAACACCATACACAGGCTAATGCGGATATTGTCTTGACTGTGGTTGGTAGTTTTTGTCTGTTAAAAAAAACTCTGTGTGCAATTTGAAAAAACTGTAAAATGACGCTGTTTTAGAAGTGCAGATTGTTACAACAAGAATATTTGTATTCCCTGTTTCTAAGATGTAATATATGAGGGGGTATAGAGGGGTTGCAACCCCCCCAGAAATCAAACCGTCACACTAAATGAAAAATATTGTTATAAATAGAATACAATGTTTGGTTTTCTCGATTCAGTTTAATTTGCAGCTCGAGCAAAGATCCATTTTGGCGTAGCTACTTTAGCTCCTAGCTAGTTGGTATTCTCTGGAAAGAATGACATTAAGTGAAGGTATATCATCGCTTTGCTTGTGTACTTGGGCACAGAGAGGAACAGGTCTGTTATCGGGAAGTGGCATGTGTCAGTAACTTGCACGTGCCTCTGTGTCACAGCACAACTCGACAGCTCTGGGTGTGTCCCACAGTAATGAAGACACAGGCCGCTCCCTCGGTTTTTATCCTCCACAAGCTTAAAGATCTGGTTGATCCGGGTCACTGACTGATCTTCACCCGAGGGTGAAAATCGCTGTCACGATCCCGTCAGGACAACGGGTTCTTGTATCAAGACAAACTGGCTGAAGGAGTTTGTGCTTTGTTGTAAATTGTCTCTTCTCATACACGGATAGCTGTTAAAATTAAGAGGTGGAGCCACTTAACCAGACACCAGCCAAGTCTGAGTGAGAAAAATATGTATAAACTGATTTAATTTCAAATTTGGTTGCTAATGAGGACGATATAAAAGACGATGGTTCATTTTCTGTCAGAAAACGTTATAATAAGGTCCTTTACTTGACATACTTGATTTGATAACTAAGATCAAGTAACTACTTAAGCTTTAATAAGGGCCACATCTAATCACATCTAATTGTTTTCATAATTAGTTAATCTATTAATTATTTCTTATATTCATCATTTAGTTCATACAGTTTTCCGGATTTCAAGTTGATGTCTTAATACTGCTCATTAGAAAGAAATGTTCAGAAACTAGAAAGAAATATTCTGTTTCCTTTCAACGAAATCAGAGCAAAGCAGAAAATTCTCACTCTGGCTAAGCCACAACTAGAACATTGTTGGAATTCTTGCTTAAAATGACTTCAAATGACTTAAAAGCATTAATAAATTGTAAAAGTTGTTAAATTTCTGCTGATCAACTGTGACTGTAAGCCGAGTGATGACACTGTATAAAAAGAATCCATTAGGAACAGCTAAATATGCCACGTGTAACCGTAGACAGTCATCACTACTCTGTTTTGACACGGACATCAGCAGTTAGTGTCAGCTGCTCCGAGCTGCTCGTAGCGAGGTCCGTTTTCTGACACGTCCTCCACCGGGAGCTATCATGTTAGTTTTTTCTAGTCGAGGGATAAGAACTGGAGTGCCTAAGTCTTGTTTCTGCTCAGTCAGTCATTTTAATCATTATGATAATCGTGCCTATAGGGGACAGTAAAATAACAACAGAGTTGGCTCTTCACAGAAGAAAAGGTTAATATTAAACACTTTTTTCCCTCTTTCCGTCAGTTTCAGGCTCACCTTGGGAACATTTTAAAGCTATTTCTATCCCTTTGGAGTGAGGGAGACATCTCCTTTTTCCTGTTGTGTGTGTTTTCCTGCTCTTTTGCCTCTTATTCATGCTTTTGATGTTAAATCCATGTTGCAGTAGTGATGAGTCAACAACTGGAAAAAAACCCACCTACTTCAGCATTTCTGCCTGCGTATCCAGGGCAGATGTTGTGCTGTAACTTAAATTTCCTTTGCGCTATTTATAGCATTCAAAACACAAAATCAATTACAACCAATTGAGAAACTTTAAAAAATGAAATAAATATATGCAAATGCCCTTTTTATTTATTTATTTAATGCGCTTGGAGCCTGAGAGCAGCAGGCAAGGTATACTCTGCTGGTCAATCCCGTCTCTCTGCTTATTTTCCGTCTGTCTTAGACACATTTGAACATCTTGCTTTGCGAAGTTCAAATGCAAACAGTCAAAACAACAGAACCATCCGGTAATTTTCAGACGCAGCTTTTAAATAAAGAGAAAAAACAGCGCGGTTTCCTGTCCATCCAACGTGTAATTGATGGAATGTGGAACCAAACTCCGTCTACATGACATTTAAAAACAAACCAATCGGCATCAGGAGACGCTCTCACATCTGTTGATCTGTCGGCCGCTCTGTTTGTTTGTGTTGATTCTCTATAGCTTTATAAGTACATGCAAACATCAGCGTTTTTTATTTCAAATCCCTCAAATAAAAGTCACTGAAATAATCCACTTCAGATGGAACAGTTGGGTTGAGAGTGAGACAATGTGCTCTCTGTGCTCTAATTGGTGGAACATGGAGCTTAACTGTGTCTACATAATGTCTAAAAATGCAGCGAGACACATCAAAAAGGCCTTTCAAAGACAATCTTTTTCTCGGGGACGAACGAGGGAAGAGAAAAATCACTCAAAGGACGAGGAAGAAACGAGCGTAATTAGTTTGACCACCATGTCATTTGAAACGGCATTAGCAATAACAAATCAGGAAAAATTTAGAGATGAAAGGGAGATAAATTAAAGGGCTTGTTGTTCATGGTTAAAAAAAACGACAGAACCAACCTGTGTGCGTTCAGGATGCGTGTCTGAGTGGTTAGGTGTTTAACATATGTATGGCTACATGCATACATGTCAGACTGTGTGTGTGTGTGTGTGTGTGTGTGTGTGTGTGTGTGTGTGTGTGTGTGTGTGTGTGTGTGTGTGTGTGTGTGTGTGTGTGTGTGTGTGTGTGTGTGTGTGTCAAGGGGAGAGTTGGTGAGTGGGTATTTGTGTGTAATCATGTACGTCAGGCCGTCATGAATGGTGTGTTTGAGACGGAGCGGAGTGTGGAGTTCCTCGGGCTGGACCAAATTGGAAACAGAAAAACAAACATTCCCTCGGAACACCCCCCTCCCGCCCTCCCAACCCCACCTCCTCCACCCCCACGTCTGCTGGCTAGTGGCGCAGTCCAACCTGTCTGGGACAATGTAACGGTCTATAGTCGGACCGGACCACACGCATTCGTGGAGGGGGGTCGGAGCTCAGGAGGCAGCGGCTGTGGTGGTGTCGGGGGGGGGTTGCTCGGCCACAATGACAGTTTGGAAAAACAGACAGAAGAAGCACATGAATATGACAGAGAGCTCAGTGATGGATTGATGGGAGAGGTGGAGATAGGGAGGGAGGGAGGGAAAGCAGGAGGGAGAGGGACAGAGCTGTAATACTGAGAAAACGAAGAAAAAAGAAAGAGATAAGTCATGGTGGCATGGTGGAGGAATAGAGAAAGAGGAGGAGGATAAGGAGAAATCCAGATTGGCGGGGAAAGACAGTGATTGAGTAAATGAATAAGCAGCAGCTCGACTGAGTCAGAGTTCCACAGGGAAAATATTTAGACCCACACTCAGTCTCTAACAGAAAGAAAACGGTTTTCTCCCTTTTTCTTTCCCTGTTGTGAAAACGTCTAATGAGTAAGTCGCCCTACAGTTTTTCCTTTTCTTTCTACTTGCGGAGAGAACATTTTTCTTCCACTTTCTTTCAGCTCTAATGGCTAATGCTATTATGTGGTCAATCATGTAATAACCGGAAGTGCGTGCGTGTGTGTGCGTGTGTGTGTGTGCTGGGTGTAATTTCACAGTGCGGATTTTAAAGCCTGGAGAAAACATCAGAATGTATCAATGTAATCTTTGTTTTTGTAGGTGGGTGTATGTCATAGCGTTTTAAGCCAGGGATCATTAAACTCTATATGTTCATTTAAAGCAGTGAAATATCAAGATGTTCTAATTCAGGACACTTTGATATCAGCTTCTATTTCAGGATAAGGTTACCTGGGGCCATGTGACACTTCCTTCCCATATGTCCTACCTGGAACTCATCATCTACCATGTTTATAACATCAGAAACAATACTCTTTAAGATGGGAGGGTCTTTAAAAAATGACTCATAATTTCAGTAATGACTCATAATGTGCTTTAATACTGATGCCAGCATTCTCCCTCTCTCTCTTTCTCTGTTTTCTTCTTCTTTTCAAACCAGCAGATATCCCTTTTCAGATAATGACGCACTCAAGTTCTCAAATGGCTGCTGTGTTCGTTTTCTAGCCTGTAGTCCAAACAAAGTTAGAGCTGCTCGAGGATGTGGTCGGGTCCGAGGCCGACCAGGTAAACCACGGAACAGGTGGAAAGCCCATCCCATACATCCATTAGCTTTAAAAAAAACTTTTTACACGTATTCAAGCTTTTAAAAACTTTAAGTGTAAGTATCAAATCAGCAGGAGAAAGACAGGCTAATATGCACAGCCTCTGCCATCTTCTTTGTTTTATCATTTAAGCTGATAAAACAGGGGCTTTATGAGCGTACGTGTGAAGACTAAGGATTTGCCTCTCATACACACGCACACACACACACACACAAGTCAAACTGACCCAAGGAAACCGGCTTTGTATAAATACAGACTCAGATTTAGATTTGCGGTAAGAGGGAGAGAGGGAGTCAAGATGGATGGAAAGAAGAAGAAGAAAGGGTGGCACACAGAGAGAGAGGGTGGAGTGATTTTTGTGGTTGGGGCAACAAAAGGGGGAACAGAGAACTGGAGAGTCTGACATTTAACACTAGAATTACCAAATAAAGACAATATAATCGTCAGCGGATACAGGACACACTGGGAAATAGGATATTCAGTCATTTATTTTGTTTATTAATACCTGGAAATCGCTCAGCGGCGACTGTTTTGTTCTCGTTTATAAAGCGGTCGATATTGAAATGGAGCGAATAATAAGTGTGGAGAGAGAACGAGAGATTTAGCGCTGGTGCCGCTGATTGTCACCACAGACTGGTTTCTTAATCTGAATTAATTCCTCACGGTTTTATTAGTGGCTTCTCTGTCACCAGTGTATTGGCAGCAAACTGTGCTGAATGCTTTATTTAAAGTGTATTAAGCTGACTGTACGTTACCAGTTTGCGCCACAGATAGCTGTCATTAGACTGTGCCAAGTTTCCTCACACACACACACACACACACACACACACACACACACACACACACACAGAACTATTTGCTTTTAATTGTGCTCCCTTGAGCAGTTTTTAAGGAGGAGGATGGGACACAGTTTAGACCATTCCTAATTAAAACATTTTTATATACGATGTGAAAGTAAATTGCTCTTGCACTTATGCAGGTTGGTAATTTTCCTTGTCAGTGACACGCATGTTTTACTTTAAGATTAACATTATCAGTGGCTGGTCTTTATCCGGGGGCCCTAAAACAATCTTCACATATGGAAGGCGTTGTCAGCTGTCAAATCTGGTGATAAAACAAAATTGGTGCGATTAGTCGAGTTTGACCGGCCGAGTTCTCAGGCGGGCACACTTTCTTTTTTTCTTCTTCTACTCCTTGTGCTCCTTTTGATCAGCCGGTCAATTTGGGCGGACGTCTAAAGTCTGGATAAAATTGTTTCCTGTAAATGTTAAATATGGACAAAATGCTTGACGTCAAATGGGTTCCAGTAAATGTGGCAGAATAGGCTGGTTTCTAACTTTATTTGTCTTTCTGTCACTTTCCAGGTTGTTAAGGTGATGGTGGACTCTGACAACCGTGACTGAGAGCCTCAACCAGAGCTGGAAAAAAAAAACCCTGTCAGGACAGAAAGAAGGGCAGGCTGCGTACGACTTCTCACACGGACCTGCAACGCACTTGATCAAACTCAAAACTGTAATGCCCAGCTGTTACGCATTAGAGCAGCACCAGCCCTGGACCAAAGGTCGACCGATGCTTCGTGGAGTGTAAGACCTTCTTGAAGAAAAGTCCAAGACGCTGAAAAAAGTGGAGTTACGTGGACCTGATGAAAGAAATGGAAGGATATTAGTTTGGACCTGGCACCTGGTTCCTGTTGCAGTGTGGAGTACGGCGCGCCAGCAGCCGAACCGTGCTGCTGGACGGACCGTGGCGCCGCGGGACTGAATCGAGCCACTTCCACAGAACTGAGGCCAAGACCCGCAGTCAACCATGATGTGTTTATAACCTGATGATCAGCAGAGGTAGGGCACGTATATAGGTTTGAAAACACGTCATGTCATTTTACTTCTTATTTATCTCTCAATGTGATCATTAAAAACATTAGAACAATAACATAATGTCCTTATTATCAAAATGATGAAATTAAATTACATTTGTTTAGGTATCATTTAGTAACTAATTAGAGGAGGGATTATTGCCTTTAATTGATCATTAATATACATTATAAAGACAATGTTAATTATTATCACTTGATCAATCAAAGTTTAAGCCATGATTGATCCCTGTTTTCTTTGGTTCTAGCCGTTGCCACATTAAATATTTATATTCAGTCTGTAGCTTTAATTTGAAAGATTAGATTAAAATTACATTCCACTTTTTTTAGCCTACATTACAAACTTTTTTACATGTTAAGTTCAGTGAGTCATGATAAAGTTTAAACTTTAAAACATCAAATAAATAAAAGAATACATGCAATCATTTCTTAATTTAAATGAAAAAGGTCGTGATCTGCATCCCTCTGTCGAGCTCCATTAGTTTGTGAGTCTTGATAGATCAGTGTAGTTTCCTTCAGCTAGAACGTGAACAGTTTACTGTACATTTTACGAAATGACTGCTGTTGGAAAGGCGTTTATGCCGAGCAACTGTGAAGCGTTACCAAAAACTGCTCTGAGTCACCGCTGGTGGAGGAAGTGACTGCGATGCCACGACATCCAACCCATTCTCTGTGGTTTTATAAGATTTTGATCTGCATTGTGTGTGTGTGTGTGTGTGTGTGTGTGTGTGTGTGTGTGTGTGTGTGTGTGTGTGTGTGTGTGTGTGTGTGTGTGTGTGTGTGTGTGTGTGTGTGTGTGTGTGTGTGTGTGTGTGTGTGTGTGTGTGTGTGTGTGTGTGTGTGTGTGTGTGTGTGTGCGCGTAACACTTTGGAGCCTCTTGAGTCCGGGCCAAATGTCACCTGCACCAGCCTCACGCCCACTTTGTTGCACTCCGCTTCACTAAACCTCATTAGCAGAGCTCAATTAGTTCCTTATACACACAGTAAAGTTCTGTGGTAGCAGCTTGGTCAGTTGTTTAATCGGCTGAGTGAGATTAGACGTGCTTGGAGCAAAAAAATATGTATGTAATTGTTAGCAGCCGTTTCTGAGGCCCTCCGACATGACTGCACTGAACTGGGAGCAATGGTGATGTGTACCAGTGGAGTAAACTCGTATAAAGAGATAGTTAGCCTACAATTACAGTATGATGATGTATGAGTGGAGGGTTACAGTGAACACAGGCTGCGTCCATTCACCCATTCAAGGACACGGTCACACGTACACAGGTGATTGTACTACAGGAAAACAGTTGAGGTTTGTGCGTACAAAGCTGCAGTGGTTTGTGGTGTCGGCTGCTTTATAATTACGGCGGTGTTTTATATGTTTTGTTTGTGGAGTCGTTTTATTGACTCTATGCTGTATATGCAAAATCCTTCACTCTGCACTTATGCACTGTACTTTTGTGTGTTTATGTATGTGTCAGAGAGACGAAGAGAGTGAGTTTGTGGATTTCAGTACAGTCAGCAGTTGTGTATGTTATTTTATAGTGATGTGCAGTATAATGCACGTTAACCACACTGTGTTTTGTCGCATAATGATTGTTGTAAAACTGTATATTTAAGGTACACACACACACACACACACACACACACACACACACACACACACACACACACACACACACACGTACGTTGGAATATCAGAATTTAAGGCCTGTGTAGTTTTCCCCCTGTTGTCAGTTGTGCGCACACCCACCCACACACACACACACATGCATGTTCAAACAACTGCACACTTGTGTCACCGTACATGCCGAAGAGCCCTCAGTCTGTTTCCACACACACACACACACACACTTACTTTTCTTGCTGTCAACAGTTTTTTTTATAAACTAAAGTTTAAAAAATGGAAAACCGTGAACACTGTCTACGGTTTCTGAGTTACCTGACTAACTGGGACATTACTTCTGGAGAGATATATTATATTTGGATGTAGCAGAAGTCTAAATGGAGAATTTGCCAAAATCTCCTCCAGTAAAAACTAACTAAGTAACTCAAACTACCTAAAAGGCTAAACAGCAACAGGACAGTGGAAAAAAGTAGTAAAAAAGTTTTTTGTGTGTAACTGGGCCAACTGACCTTTTAAGCGTAAATGCAGGGAGGTTCTTTGACTTACTTTTGTTTATTCATTCTTGTATATGTACATTGTTATCAGTTTGTGTTTCTTCAAAATTCTCCATTGCCATATTTAAACTGTATTTAGTTTGTTTTATTTTAGTTGTCTTTGTATAGAGAAATTATTCGAGCAAGCCTCAGTATATGGCACTGGATGCATACGTATGAGGCCTGTTGCACACTTGAGTGCAGGCATGTGTGTGTGTGTGTGTGTGTGTGTGTGTGTGTGCGCGTGTGTATGTTTTTCATTATGTGGTATGGTGGCTTTGCTTGGTGATGTTATTCGGCAGGGCGGATTGCTTTGAGCTGCTTGATGCTTTTAGCTGTGGTCTGTGTTCGTCTGTGTGTGTTTGCGTGTCCAGCTGTGTCTTCACATGTGCATGTTCGCATGCCCTCCGCTGTGTATGTACTCATGTGCATGCGTGTGTATGCATGTGTGTGTGTGCTGTGGCATTACGTTGTCTTTGATGTGGTCGTGCAAGTCAGATTTGGCGGATTTTTTGGGGGGAATGTTGAGTAGAGACAATTCATCCTGGCCCACAAGGAAGTTTAAATCTCATGCTACACGCAAACACATTTACACACAGACACACACGTTATCAAAAGATGCAGAAGTTTATTTCGGTGATGAGTTTGGCTCCGCAGAGGTAGTGAATCCCCACGTGTTTCTTCCTCATATGTGTCTCTCCTCGTCTTCCTCTTGATGTCTCTGTGTGTGTCTCTGGCTCCTCTACACACAAAAGTCACAGTAGAACCCGGCTCAGTTGAAAAAGTGTGAATGAGGTGTGAACCAACTTGTGTACATAAGCTACCCGTTGACCTATTTGCAAAAAATGGGTCACCCGATAGTTCTTTGTGTATGTGATGTCATCTTCTCATAACTTTACAACTTGCATCGACAAGATGTATCATTATTAGTTCTCTCTCACACACACATGCAAAGAGCAAGTATTACTTTGCCCCCCCCTCCAAACAATTAATCACAATTAAGGCTTATTCGTCATACAGACAAATATTAAAGAAAAGAGGTGCCACTTGCTGTCAGGGCAGTTAATGACTTCATTTGTTAGTCTGTTAATAAGTGACTTGCTTAAAGGACATAAATTCAATCACAAATCAAAGAGACAGATGTGTGTGTCTCATTCTCCGTGTGTGTTTCTGAGGTGTCTGAGGTCTTCGCTGTTACCTCAGGGCTTTAAATCAGTGTGACATCACTAATTAGGAGGTGGCTGTTGTGTTTTGCTGTTAATTGATTGCGCTGTCTCTTGTATTAATGAAATTTGGACTGAACACTGATGTATATCAGCAACTTGCTTCTAAACCTGCCACTGGTTTACAAAAATAACACTGTTTTAACACATGGACTCTTGAAAATGTTCAGAAAATGAAAAGTGGCTTCTGGGTAGAGCAATGCAGGAGGTAGGGCATAATGTATAAATATATCTGCTGTGGAAAACACATTTTTATTTGCAGCACATTAGATCTTATCACCAAAAGTTCTCATCACGTCTTTTTTGTCTGTGAAAAGTATGAACTAGACAGTTAATTACCCAGCAATATTAATCTGCAAATATAGTTATTATCCATTTATATTTGAATTGACTTTTAAGGCAAATTCCACAGTTTCAGTATCTATTTATTAAAATAAGCTCAATTACTTTGGGTGTTGGTTCAAAACATTTTGAAGAATCCATCTTGAGCTCTGGAAAACTGATTTTACTTTTTTAATTTGTTTTTTTAGACAAAACCATTAAGTCAATAAAATAGCAGAATAATCAATACTGAATATAATTAATAGTTGTACTTTTCATTCAGTGCTGAGAAGTTTACCCACGTGGTTGACCGGACCCTACAGCAGCCATAATTTGGTGTTTGCTAAATTTGAATAGTCCTTCATCATGACTATCATATCAAGTGATCAGATATTTTGATCCAAGCCAGCTTGGGCCTATTCTGAATCTTGGGCTACTTCCATTTGTTGCCTTGGACTTGAAGCCACCCCTCGAGCACCGCTAACTGGAGCTCACTCTCTGCCCTGATACCTTGTCAAATCTGGCAGTCACATATGAGCCAGACACGGCTCATACCGTTTGTGGATAGAACGCAGCTGAGTACACTGACACTCAGCCCAGTTGGCTCTGCTGGGCTTCTAATTTGCAATGTGATTAATAAACAGTCGGTATAATGTTGCAGTAGCTAGTTAGCCAATATTAGCCTTTGGCTTATCAAATGACTTGTGGCATAGCCTGGTAAAGTTGAGGTCCTTTGTTGGCTATATGACGTCAACACTGATGTGGGCCCAATTGCACATCCATATATGGCACACAGTTCCAGAAAGATAGTTGTAAAACAAAAAAATAGATCATGTAGAAGTGCATACATTTGAATAAAAAGAAAATACTAACTTTCTCCTTATTTGTCAGGAGAAGGGTAAGACATTCTGAATCAGTGATTGAGTCTGAGCCCCTTTGACCCTGTCATGGCAGCAGGAACTAAAAATTGTACTTGGAGTTATCACCTCTGTAATTCACTCTCTTCTCCCATCCACCTGTCTTAGCAGATTGTCTATAGCGACAGCTTTACAGAGCCACAACTCATTGGCAGCTTGGTGTGTTAATTTTCCACTGCTGGATTCAATGGTCTTTTTTGTTGTTGTCCAACCGCTCTGGGGAAAAGGAGAAAAATCCATTAATCAGATTAAGAACAGTAACTAGGCAAAACAAGGGCAATGGGCTCAACCTAGTTTTCGAAGCTTCGACCAATTTATCTTTGTCTCGGTCTGTTTTCTGTGTTTGTAGCAGAAACGGGGTTGAAATCCATTAATCAGATTTGGTTAGCGAGTGACCACATTGCTAGAGGGAGACCAGACCCCAAATAGTGGTTCATTATTTCTGTGTTATTGTACCACATAATTACACTCCAAGCCTGTGTATATGTGTGTGCGCACACTGCACAGACACTATATATCCGTTTTCAGACATGACCTGTGGGTAAAATCCGGAAAATTGGCTATGGAGTTTACCCAGAGATTGCCTTTCACACATGCACAACACAGCGGGGGGGTTCTCTGCACAGACAACAGCAACAAATCCTCTGCATTATTCAGGCGAGAGGTGGAGCAGCCGGGTGCAGCAGGCAGGGGCAGGAAGTGACGTATAAACTCCACTTTGTAGATCACATGATTCTTTTGACACCATAGAGACACCGGTGTCGGCTCGTATCACCACAAACTCTCTTGGTGTCTGTCGCTTGCTAGAAGCATCATCAACCCTCCCACTTTCTCACAGTGAATCCAGCAGGGATCTCCTGCTGTTTCTTACGTACATTTTTTGACATTATACTAGGAGGTCAGGCAGAATAATTCTGCAGAGACGGCAGAGCGTCTCACTCCATTTGAGTCAGGAGAAAATACGGAGGAGCTGCAGAGTTCAGTGCATGTCTGGAAGCAAAAGACACTCCGTCGGTGGACAAACTAGTCAGACATTATACCACATACACACACACTGTGGAGTTTTTGCTTACAAAAACACACGCTACTTAGACCTTATCAAAAGCTTTCTCCCTCTCTGTCTATATTCGTGCAGTTTGTCTAATGCTTTCCAACCCATTAGACCCGTATGTGTCACTACTTGCTCCCACAATAACCTGTGCTGCACCCTTTCACTGATAATTTACTGTTTAAGGATGATTGCTTGTGTGTGAGGCTATACCTGTTTGTGTGCATGTGCATGCATCTTGCATGTGCGCCTTTGTCCGGGTGCAGATGTGGGTGTGCGTATGTCTTTTGTTCAGTTTGGCTACAACTGTGGGCTGTAGCCAAGTGAACAAGTGTTAACAAGCTCTGTGCAGACTGTATTTATTTAATCCATATGCTGGTGAACTGTACAGCTGTGTGCTGCTCCTGGTATGTCTGGAAGGAAAAATCACTCGGCAGTCGGAGCCTTGTCTGAGGTGCAGGAATTATTGCCATGTCAGCTCAAATGTGGCTGCTTATTTTGACAAAAAATTGCAATTTTTCTCTGCTTAAAGGAGCGATTTGCTGATGTATCAATATTTTTTTCCCACCAAGTATTAGTCATAGATGAGACATGCATTTACTGGTAGTACACATGCATTCCCTCTGCACCACTGTAGCACATTCTGGTAACTTTCAGCCCTCACTTATAAACCCTGACATCATAGTGAAAGTTTGGCCGAGACCAGCCAACTTACACTTAGACATAAACAGTGAATTTTATGGGTTACCTCACATTTTATAACATGTTGTCAGATTGGATTGTCAGCAAAGAAACACAGAAGCTCTCAGGCGGCTGCTGATAGTGCCTCTGCCAGATCGTCAGCAGAGGCAGCGCCACCGAGATGATAAAGACAGAGCTGCTGGGAGCTGACAGGCCAGTGGCTAGCGGTGTTGTGCAGCAGCTAGCATCCAGCTCGCCCAGCTAAAGCAGCCAGGGTTCCTGGCAGCAGCAGAACAGCTCACCAGAACAATAACAACAGAGTAGCTGGGAGCTGACAGATAGTTCCAACTGGTAGTTTTTTAGGTCCAGGTGCCCAACACGCAAGCGACTCAGTCACCATGCAGCAGTGGGTTTCACGGTAGACTGCGGCGTGTCTTTGGCTGTGTTGTCAGTGCCAGTGCAGAGGGAGGGTGCGGGTGTGTGGAACAATGTGGGCACAAATTTGCCATCAGAGATGGAACAGGAAGAGAAAACACATCGCCTACAGGAGCCAGAGAGATGTTGATTGGATGTTTCTGTGTGTATATCGAGCTGTAGGCTGTGTGACATTTCCACACTCTCGTATCCCAGATAGAGGTACATATCTTTACTTGTTACTTCTGCCTACTTTCTCGATAGTGAAAATCAGGGCCATGCTCTGCAGATGTGAAGTTTTAACTGCAGCTGTCATCTCCTTTTGTCATAGAGATTCTTTGCCATATGGTGGGTCCCAGGCAAAAACCTTTCACGTCACAGTCAGGAGTATGTTTTAACCACTTGACTGCACTTTTGCAATTTGGTGATGAATACTCTTTGCATCTTCTTCATGGTTGCCCTGTTTTAAATAAGTATGTAATGATTTTCTATAGACATTAATGACTGCATGTTTTCTATCTGTAAACAGGAAGTGTAGATGCTTAGCCAACATTCAGTGTGCCAGTGTAACAATGTGCATGTGCGTCTATTGTGCATGGATTTATGAATGTTTCCTGGAGTTTGACTTGCATATTAAATCCTCTGGTACATCCAACAGTACATTAATTAACAAATAATGTAGAGAAATTTTACATGAAAATAATTGTTATACAGAAGTTTGATATACAGAAAAAGCTTTTATACAGTGATTTACTTTATACAGTGTATCATATGGACTTTCTTCTCAAGGAAGCTTTCCTCTCGGTGAGCTGAGGCATCGTTGTCCTCTTTCTCTGCATCGTGTCTTACAAAAGTCACTTATTTGGTCTTAATGAATCACTGCTGAGTAGGTCGAACTGGAAAATCAGACGTTTTTGACTCCAGCTGCTTCGTGTCCCTCGGATATGTTTGACTGCAATAACAAACTCTGTTGAGTTTGACTCCTGAATCTTTTCAGGGCCAATTGTCGGTAATGGAACATGAAAAGTTCCATATTGTTGAGGGTATTGGAGAACCTGCTGTGTCTTTGACTGCACCGGGCTAAAAGGGTACATGTGAGATATTGGCAGAAAGAAATGGATTCGACTACTGTCGGAGAAAATAACACTAGTGACTGAAAGATTGGTTGGTTGAGAATGTTTTTTTATTATTACTGCTAATTACTTCCAAAGCACTGGAAGTGTGTCATACTGATGGAAATGCTAAGAAGGACAGCACTGAATTGGACTTAGAGACAGGGAGGGAGATGCAAGACAGAGTGTATTACCATCAGACTAATGTTGTGATGATCTCAATGCAGACTTAATAAGGAGGTGTCTGTGCTTTGTTTAGCTAAGACCTGCTGAGGTTTGGCATGTGGTTCTTACTCAGCTGCTGAAGGTGTCATGCTTTGAATTTTGACTGTTAACTTTGCTGTTGGGTCACTTCTCGTGTTTAAAATTTCAAGTCTAAATAGGGATGATAGCAATATATACAACATAGACAAGCATTAAGGCTAATTTATGCTCAACGTTGGATACGTACATGGACAGAGCCGTCTGTTCGTACTCTGCGCTCATTTCGTCCGTATTAGTGCACGTCCTCTGAAAGTTTATGGATACAGACGAAAAACAGAAACCGAGCAGTACCACCAGAAATCATGGGAGGCAGTGTTGCCAATAATTAAAATAAGACGACCATAGGACACGAGAAAGGAATTTCAACAATGGCAACTTCCGAAACTTAGTTGGACCATCGCTATTTACGACGCAGCTGCGTATCATAACCTGCACTGTGGCCATGGTTGTTGCTGTCAGAAACTCTCGGACTCTGCGCTGCCCCGCTGTGGATGTATTGCTTAACTACCATGGAAGAACCTGGGCAGTGACCTTTCGTACCTAAGATAAGATGTACCTTTATTTATCCTCCACAGAGGAAATTCACAAATGACCCAGCAGCAAAAGAAAGTAGCAGCAACATATTTTTTTAAAAATTAAAGAAATATTATATACAAAAGTAGAGATGATGCTATAAATACAAAAATGTGCACTATAGAGATAGGAATCAGAGTTGTGTTTGTCGATTCTTTGTAATGTATTGATTGCAAAATATGTGGCAGTTCTTTCCTGAGATACAATTTTCAGAAAGGCCCGTAGGCTTCATATCAACTTTACCAATTTGTCCAGCAGACTCTCCAGCAATCATTGCATATCTCTGAGTCAAGGTTGTGTCAGATATCATGATATGGCATATATATTCCATTTAGCAGTCCAGAGCCTTGTGAGCTCAGCAGTCAGGTGTTGATAGACGTTCTGTTTAACATTTGATAGCCCTGCTGTCTAATGCCAAAACATGTCCAATACTAAATTAGCCAGTATAACTGGTCAAGTTCCATTCTTTGGCCCTGAAGAGTTCCTGCTTTTCTCAGACATCTGCCCCAGCTGCTTAACAGCGCAACTTTACTGCTGGAATATTAACTTTAATACCTACTTTTAGACTGGAGAAAATAACCAACCTCTCTAATGGATAAGTGCCATAGAATGCTTAATTCTGTGTGCGTGCGCGTGCTTGTGTGTGTGTGTGTTTGAACGTGTGGTAATCTTCATGGCAGGTTCCTTGCCATTAGTGCACAACTGAACAAGGCAGCAATTCATTCAGCAGATTTAACTGTTGTGTGTATGTTGTGTGTTTTGTGTGTGTGTGTGGCCGTGTGGCAGGTTTCTAAGTGCAGAGTGTGTGTTGTTTTTAGAGAATTGTTTCCGTGCGCCTGTCTGCACCATATGGTCCAATGTGGAAAAAGGCCCCTTTAGGGGCCTGTGTGTATGGATATATGTTCTGTGTGTGTTTTTGTGTGTGTGTGTGTGTGTGTGTGAGAGGGAGCGAGAGAGGGGGAAAATGTGTATTTGTGTGTATGACTGTGTGTACAGCGGTCTGGTCTGCCCAGAGTGAAGCTGTAAAAACAAAAACGTCTCGAAGGAAAAAAAGCCGCATAGGAGCAGTGATGTCAAATACTACCCCATTCTCTGTCTGACACACGCACACACATACACCCATGAAAATATGCATGGCCACTGTTCTGCTATATTCTTTTTTAAATTTTATTTCCTCTTGTATTGTTTTCGTTTCTCTCCCTTGGTTTTGATAATAGTGTTTTTTTCTTTGTCTCTTCTCACCTTGAATCTAATGTGGTCTTTTGCTTCAACGATCACTTTCTAATTTTACTTCCCCAACAATATAAGATCTTTCTTTTCAGCAGACGCTTATCGATTCTCATTGTCACTTAAGTCAGCTTTTTTGTGTTTGGTATTGTTGTCAAATTAGTGAAAATGTTCTCTTTAAATTTTTCCATCAGTAATCATTTTCTTCCCTCGTCTTGTTTTTCATTTGTCTGTTTTGTTATTCGCTCGTCGTTTATTTTGTCTAATTGGTGTAAACCTCAGGGCTGTGGTAATGACTTCTGGGGTTAACGAGCTTCTGCTAACAATCACTCACTCGCACATGCTCGCGCGCACACACACACACACAAACATATACTTGTGCAACTATTCAAACACTCACATGCACTTGCGTAAGCATGTACAGTATATACAGATGTAAACAAATGTAAGCATATACTAACAAATGTATTCATACAAGGATGCACAAAGCCACACGCATGCACGCACCTTTACACACAGTTTTGAGACCACCTGAAGAACCAAGTACTGGTGTTAGCAGGAGAAACCTGAAACCTCTGCTGTGGTTCAGGCCCTAACATAAACCTGGAGAATTATCCAGGAGACTTTTCTGTTTCTATGCTGAAGACCATTTTGGACGTCATTTAAAGAAAATCATCAAATGATGGTTGAATGAGATTGAGGGCGGGCACCAGTAGCTCCTGCTGCTTTATTGATCACATTGCTGCAACCAATAGCATCACCCATCATGCCATCATTACCTCTGCCAAGGACGTTATGTTTCCATCTGTTTGTGTTTGTCAGTTTGCAGGATTACGCAAAAACCCCCACAGATTTTCATGTACTTTTGTGAAGGGGTGGGTCATGACCGCAAAAAGACACTATCACATTTTTGAGATTATCTAGATAGAACAGGCAGATCCAGGAATTAATATTTGCGCGAGACAGCGTGTTAGCCTTGGTGGAGGTTATACGCTCTGAGTTTTAATATTTTAAATATTTTTCTCAATAAATAAATAAGAGCAGGCCTGGATAGTAGATTGGAAGTCGTACAATTTCTGTATGTGCATGATGCAATAACAACCAATACCAAGAAAGACAGAATGACCTTCCCTTTATTCAAAAAGTAGTCGACATGACGCTACAAGTGTTTGACAGGAGAATGTCGTCAGTGCTTGAATACAGTGTAGAGTTTTACTCCATACTCACAAGAGTTGTCACTAAAAAGTTATATTGCATGAAGGTGCTCAGGTGTCTAATACATTAAAGTATCTCCTCTTAACTTGGTGCTTCACTTGAACTCAGCAGCACATTAAGGATTTTGGATGTATAGCTCTGAGATGCTGAATTCCTCTAAGCCTTATTGACGACTGGATTCTGACTGGAGTCCCGACTGCAGCAGGATGCGAGTTCTCCTGGTGTGAACTCGCGCTTTAATCTCTCCCTCCTCCGTCTCTCTCTTGCTCTCTCTGGTATCTTGATATGGTCTGTGTTCTGCAGGGACTTCTAAACATTTACATTTCTGCTTTCAAGTGCTGTTTATATATGGCTCTTATCTGCTATCTAACACACACACACACACGAGTGCACATTCAGACAGGGACAGACGGTGAATCAAACCTTTTTTTCGTCCTGTCGGTAACACTGTCGCTATGTCCATAATAGGACAGGAGGAGAGGGAAAGAGGGAGGCAGAAAGAGAAAAGAGTGCCACATAGACAGAAGGAGGGGGAGGCAGATAATTTGCCACCAGAGTGTTTTGTGGTGTGGTGAGGCGTGGAACTTTGGTGACATTTTTTTTTTCTTCTCCACTGATCCCCTGTAGTGAAATCTCTCTTTTCGTTTCCCCCCCCCGTTCGATTGCAGCCTCCGCTACAGAATAGCACCCCGGGGACCAGGAGGGGCTCGGTGATTTGCTCAAGGACGCTCGGACGGGGTGGATCCTTACAGTCGCAGGGGAAATAACTTGGCCTTCTCTCTGAAGGATGCTTTTAGTCTTTAGTCATACTGCCACCCTGCCCTGCCACCCTTGGCTTGTGTCTTGATAAACTCCTGACAAAAACACCCCTGGGACCAGGGGCTCTGTCCTCTTCTTCACTCTGTAAGGCAGAACAGAAAAAGGTACTACAGTACAAACTTTATTATATACTTAGGTTTTGGACTGTGTTTCAGACCAAACAAGTCATTTGAAGATATCATATTGAGGTTTCGTGCATTTAAACCCTCTAAACGTGCAGGCCCCCATCGATTATTGTTTGCTTTAACCTTTATAAATCGATCTAAAATCAAATTCCGAACCCGAACATATAGACTTGTATAATGAGAACCCAGTTTTTGCCCTCTCCTGTTAATCATCGTATCACCTACCATCGTTTGAAAGGAGCAGGACTGCACCAGGTTAAAGATTCGGCCTCTAACAGGACTGGGAGTATGTCACTGCGTCCCCGCGGGCTCCAGAAGTGCTGCTCAGAGCTGACCCTGACATTTGATCTTCCTCTTAGACCAGTGAGACATGAGACAATTCCACTACAGGGATAAGTGGAGTATCACATCACAGGAGTCCTTTTCATGCCATCAGCCACTGTCACATTATCAGATGGCTCCAAATCGACAATGTATTTGTTGCTAACTCTATTTGACAGCTCTAATCTGTTTTCTTTATTCCTTTCTTTTTTAAGGATGGTTGAATTTATTGCTTCAGGGAGATGTGATGTGAATGGCAGGACGATAGAGCAATGCAGGCTCGTCCAGAGGGAGAGAGAGAGATAGAAAGTCTTGTTACAGTGAAGTTATGGCGAGAGAGTAGAAAGAGGGGGAGAGAGAGAGAGAGGAAATGACACATAGGTGGAAAGAATCTCATCCCTGCTCCTGTCTCACACTGACTTTCTTCTTCTGTCTGTGACACTTTTCACACACACACACACACACACACACACACACACACACACACACACACACACACACACACACACACACACACACACACACACACACACCCCCCATCCATATAATTGAACAGTAATTGAACACTTCTTAAGAGGTTCAAAGTAAAGATTCATGGATCATGTGTGTGTCCGTGTGTTCACGTGCGAGGAGGTGTGTGTGTGTGTATGTGCCGTCTGATTCTTATCACACCGTTTGACTCGGAGCTGCTTTTAAGGCAATAGAATTCGCATCTCGTCCTCTTTCTGTCTCCTCATCTCTTCCCTTTCTAAATCTCTCTAAGTCTCCTGTTGCGTGTTAATCTCTCTCTCTCTCTCTCTCTCTCTCTCTCTCTCTCTCTCTCTCTCTCTCTCTCTCTCTCTTTCGATCTGTCTGTTGTCTTTCTCTAGTCAAGGAACAGTTATCAGTTATTATCAGTGTTCATTGCCAAAAAGACTTGAAACTGAATGCAATAAAAAGCCATGCTCTGGACTAAATATTTGTATCTCTGCATCTTTGTTTTCAAACTCCACTTTTCTATCTAGCTGTTGATCTACTTTCTCTCACAAAGTTATATTTTGTTTGTCGAGACGATGCCTGTATAAACATGCAGAGTTTCAGGTTTGACAGGTCGAAACACCCAAGATAACAAGTTCGCCGGTGAAGCGTTTGTATTTTACTTTGTCCATTTCAGCTTCTCCACAACAATTTACCATTAGCATAAGCAGAGCGCTGTGGTTGTGTAAAACAAGAGACTAATAACAGCTGAAAATGTCAATTGTTTGGTATTTTGAAGCCTTTATTTGATAGAGCAGTGAAGGAGAGACAGTGTGTGTGCATAAGCAGCTCCGCCCAAGGAGGAGAGGACGGAGACTCAGGGCGAAGCGAAAAAGGTTGAAAGTTAGACTTCATGATAAAATATGACCAATTTTCTTAAAAATTGATAAAGTTTGATAAGATAAAAGTTTGTCTCAAATAAAGGCCTGTTAACGTCTGCAGGTTTTGGTAATAAAAGGCCCTGGTCAGTTTCTGAGGAATTATGGTCTTTATGGACTTTTTGAAAGCACTGCTGTCTCTCTGTATGCTGACAATATACTGTATTTCACTTTTTGGACAGATCTGGGTGTAGTTTTGGGAACTTCTCACAAAACACGAGTTGATTAGACTTTAGCGGTGAGAATGAGAGGTGAGAATTTGTCTGACGTCGAGAGCCTTTCAGGTCGACTGCCAAACTGCTTTGATATTTTTGGTGTAAATCAGTCCCAGAGGATAAACACTGTCAAGCGTTAGAGTTTTCAGTTTTGTTCGTCTTCAAGTCTTTTGAATCGTTGCCACAATTGTGGTTTGCTGCTTTTTGATTGATCCATAACTGCAGTTTAATCGTGCACATACATGTATTAGATGCAAATGTAATGATTGACGACAAAGTGCATAGCCGAAAGGCAGACAGAAAGGAACAGTCAGATTTACCTCCGGCTAATTCATCCATTAATGCCCCTCTATATTTGACATTTTACATAATGCTATGGTTCAGCCTGAGGGCTGCAAAAATATTTTTCGAAAATTCAAGAGCTGTCAATCGCAGCAAAAAATGTAACATGGACGAAAATCTCCCCTGCATACCAAGGGCGTGCTGTTTTATTTTTTTTCAAATGCCATTCATCAGCGGCATAGATCTGAGAGAGATTGGAGAGAACAATAAAAAGAAGACAGAGGGAGGAGCTGGGTAAAAAAACAAGAGATGAAAAGATTTAGGGTGTAGCAAGAGATAGATAGGTTTACGCACTAAACTCTATCTTTGTGCGCGTCCATGCTTGTATTTGTGTGTCTGTGTGTGGATTTTAAGGGTGTACCGGCATTTAGATGGGTGTGAGAACTAAAGATTACATACCTGTGCTCTTATTACTGATCCACACCTGAAGCTCTTGCAAATCTTTGACCTACTTAAGGTGCCCTGATCGAGCAGAGGTCCCATGATTTATCCTCAGCACACGTGATAAAGAGGCTGATAAGTTCCCACAATACGGGCGAGAACGGTTGAATCCAGCTTCATCTTTTTAACAAATGTGACAATGTCATTATTCTGTGGCCTGACGAGCTGTTAGATAACACATCCTGCACATCACGCCCTGAGAGAGAAATGCTTTCCAAGGTGAGATCAAGAAATCTGCAGATGTCTTTGGAAATTGAGTGTTCGTTGCCAAATCCTCTGAGTAACAGGATCTGTCTAGATTTATTATTGGGTGTTAGCAACTGACAGAC
The DNA here is from genome assembly GCF_009819705.1 of Hippoglossus hippoglossus. Taxonomy (NCBI): domain Eukaryota; kingdom Metazoa; phylum Chordata; class Actinopteri; order Pleuronectiformes; family Pleuronectidae; genus Hippoglossus; species Hippoglossus hippoglossus. The sequence continues at coordinate 7,721,640 of NC_047161.1, forward strand.
ATTGGAACTTGCTTATCTTTACATTCGGAAACCCAATTACTCCATTTCATAGGTAAAGCAAATGTAAAGGAATATTGAGAGGAGACACAAAGAGCTGGTTTGACCTTTCATGCAGGAGCAGCACAGTAGAGTTGTGGGAGATCTGTATCTGTACACAGCGGCAGTAATCCTACATAATGAACTGTGCATGTTGCGTGAATTAGACGAAGCGGGTGTAATGCTGTGTCTGCCCGCAGGTCAGAACACGGTAAAAAAGTACATTTCCACAGAGGGTATTTCACTGAGGGCTCTGTTTACACGGCTCCTCCGCTTGCCTTTTTTCTCCAGTTATTGTCCAAACCAACGTGCATTGCAGAGCGGGGGGGGGAGGGCATAATGACTCCTCCATAATGCACAATTAACGGCCGATACTATTTTGTCGATATTTCAGTCAGAGGACCCCCTGTCATGGCAATGCTGCCTGAAAACTCCCCACCTCCCTAAGCCCCTCTCGTCCATAAAATCACCCAGGGCATTGCCGATACAGATAATCACAAGTGATTGATTTCAGTTTATCACATTGGGAACGCGGAGTTGGATGAATCCAGCTCAATGTGCATCACACTCACCTAGTTGTGCATGAGCAGTTTGATGCTACGGGCTGCGTTAACCAAGCCCCTTTAGGTCAAATTAATGTCTTTGATTTGCAGAGTGAAAGCCAGTTATTCACAGACTACAAAAAAGCTACTGATTTGTTTTAGATTTTTTAACTCTGCCAAGGAGATCATGTTTTAGGTTTGTTTTATTATTTTATTATAAAGAACCCATAAAATGGTGATGCAGACAAAGGGGCTGATCCAGGGATTTAAAAAAAAATCTTTTTATGGGGAACATTTTCATTAATTTCCCAAGGTATAATGTGTGGATCTTGATTAAAAAAAAAAAAATCTTTATTTAATATTATTAAATATTTAGAAGACCGACATCTATGAGTTTCTGCCATTTGGTGCGGCTTGTTTGAATTTAAGGGGACTGTTGGAGTTTTTTGCGAGTGCCATTCTTTTGTTCTTTATGACATTTAATTTAGGCTTCAAGACCTCATCACGGTGAAACATGAACAAAACAACCTATATTGAATCCATAGGCTGTGATGTGTGTGCTCCTCTCTGTGTGAGTCACGGAGCTTTTATCTCAGACCTCTGATGTCGCAACGACCTGCAACTTCCCACGGCACCAGGAAAGCTCACCATGTGTGTGTGGGTGTGAGACGCGTGTGAGTGTGTGTGCATGACTGAGTGTGAGTGTGTGTGTGTCTGAGTGAGTGAGGAAGTAGGGATGACACCGAGCAAGAGAGAAATGATGTGAGCTCGCCCATGGAGATTTTATTTCTTCAGGCAAAACCTTCTCCGTCTCAGTGCAGCTCGACGACAAAGTAGCTGTTTTAATTAGGAGAGTAACTTTTATCACTTCTAATAGGATGAGAAGATGATATCCCTGTAAGTTTCCATCTCGTGAAAAATGTTTCCCCTGCTCTTTTAGAAAAAGTGATTGCCTGAAGTTAAGAATTTGACACTTGATAAAGAATTTTAGGTGCCTTAAAACTCCAGCCTGACAATTACACCCCCTCCTGTGTCTTTTATAACTTCTAGAAATCGAAAGATCCAGGTATCGCCTTTTTAGCCCAGAAGCTATAAAAACAAATCCAGTAATATGCAGGAAACCTCTTCACTATCTGCACTTTTTTGTTCTTTAATTAATGATTAACATTCAGCCATAGTTGTCACAGTTGTAAAACAGTTCTTTTTTTTGTAACTCTAATGTTTCTGGTTCATTTTAATCCCAGACAGAAATGATGATTGTTCAGTCTGTGTTGTTGAAAATGTTCCTGATAGTTTTAGTGCAGGATCCTGTAGTAATTCTCTCGAAGCAACTTGTCTACCTCCGTCGTCCCTCTGGGGCAGACTGAGGTCTCATAACCATCCGCTGTGCGAGTGTATCTGTGTGCATGTGTATCTGTCAGTTGTTATGCAGGATAGAGGAAATGAAAGCTCAGACTGAGCCCCAAGGCTCTCTAAACTGTCTCAGTGTCCTTCACATGCATGTGTGTGTGTCTGTGTGTGTGTGTGTATTTGGGGGGGTTGAGCACATCTGCTCCCATAAATAAGTGTGTGAGAAAACACGAGTTAGTGTCGACGACGAGAAGACAATACACTCACGTGCTCTTTCTTTTCCCCTGTTACACTCAAGTACACACACTGATACGTTACAAAAAAAGTACACACACAGATACTTATACTGTATTCACACATGAAGGGATTGAATCTCAGCTTTTGTTGCGAAATACTAGGCAGTGCTGCAGCCATCTTCCCCTTTTTAGTCCTGTGTGTGCACGTGTATGTGTGTTCTTTTGTGTGGTAGACGTAGTGTGTGTAATTTTCAAACTCTCCTCCCCACAACCAAAAGTTGCTCACATTATGGATCAGTGTATGATGCATTACCTCACACTGGTGCTTGTGGCTCTTACTGTTATATAACATTTGATTCACTGACTTGAAAACACATTTGTCATTGTTCAGTCTTCTTTAATTTAAGTTGTATCTAACACGACCCAAGCTGCATAGTGTGTGTTTGTGTGCAATTTCCTGGTTGTCCCCCAGCAACCCCCGAGCTGTGATCACAGGAAGTTGAGAGGAAGTCTTCGGGTCTCCGCGACACAGACACAGACACACACACACACACACAGACACGCACTTCTACCTCCTCCCACGCTTTCACACTAGTCGGAGAAATCTTAGTGGAGTGAGACAGAATGGGAGGGACTCTGTTCAGGTGTGATGATCTTTTCTTTCTTTTTTTTCAATGATTCTCTTTCTCTGTCGAGTGTGAAGTCTGTCTGCTTCTTCACCACCTTCTCTCACACTCTTATCTTTTCTTTCTCACTCAGTCCTTCTCTGTGAGGCATCAGCAAACTCCCCATCTCAGGATGCAGTAAAATAAACTTGCTGAACAGAAACCAGAAAAACCTGTCTGGTAACATGTAAGCATGACAGAGACCAGGATACAGGGATCCTTACTTTGACAGCAGTGTGGCAGGATAACAGGACACATTTATAATAAAAAATCAGGTTGGTCCATGTCAGACTTTTCCATAAACTTTGTCCATGTGACAAAAGAAGTCCCTGTTGTAGTCAGGAGCTCCTCAATTTGTCTCGACTGATCAGAGTTCCTAGGATTTACCTCGTTCTGTTCTGCGATCACTCTCCGCCTTGTTTGTTTGTTTTGTCTTCATGGACATTTCCTGCCTTCATTCATGCCTTCATTCATGCCTTCATTCATGCCTTCATTCATGTGGTTTAGAAGAATGCGAAGTGCCGTCTGAATGATGAAAAGGGCCTTTGCCCGAAACGTTATCTGGGAGGTAATAAAGTATTTTAGTGGGAGCCTCAACTGGTCAGTGTGCAGACATTTGCTGTCTCCTGGCTTTCGTCGCTTCTTTCTTTTCAAGTTTAGATGTGCGTGGCTTCCTATGCTTTCAAAAAAATTGTGCCATAACAATATATAGTGAGTGTTGTGCGCCCTTAGTGTTCTGATACCTCCACTCTAAATTAATATCCCGAGACATACTCCATCATCCTGTCTTTTAAACCAGAGCACAGAAAGTCTCGGCCTCTGTTTTGAAGCTTAAAGAATATCATGTTCTTCTCGAAAATGGCTGTTTCTGGGGGTTTAGATGTGTTGTTTGTCCTTTGGTTGTTTGTAATCACCAGACACAAGTACAATGTGTATCTGCGCAGAAAAAGGCAAATTGTTGGCAATTTCAGCAGTTGTGCAGCGTGATGCTGATATTGTGGGTTGTCTTTATTCATTTCTTTCTGCTGCTGTGGTTTTGAGTGTGTAATCACCAGGAACATCCCCCCCCCCCCCCCCCCCCTCTCCTCTTTCATACAGTACTTTGTCCCTTTTACTCTGTGAATAAAGGCATTTCAAATACACACCTTTTTAATACAATATTTTTGAGGATTTGGAGGACGTCCCTTAATTATTTATGAGACACTGCTTTTGATGTGTTTTTCATTTTTGTGTATATGATGTGCTTTGTATCTGTGCACTGTCAGTGCGTTTACTTTGGTATTAAGGCTGTGATTTAATACTTTTATCAAATTCTCTGCTTTTAGTTTGAAGAATTCCATTTCACCAGAAAAAAAACCTCAGTTTATTGTTTCTTCAGTTAGTTGTAATACAGCAAGAATAGATTTCAAAGCTCTGTGTGTCTGTGTGTGTGTGTGGTGCTTAGCTGATGCAGGGAAAGAAACTAAATGAGGATTTAATTAACTTATTTTTAAACAATGTAAATGATTGGAAGCAAGTGATGGAACTAATCTTTTAATGTGGTCTCATTACAATCGTTTAGGGCTGAAGTCAACCAAAGAAAATCTAAAATCGAACCTGTTCTCCAACCAGAAGATCATGGTGGAAAAATCCGGTAGCGTTATTCACCTAAATTAATAATAAATAAGCATAAAGAACTATTAGACCAATCATATTGAAATATACCAACTTTGAACTCAAAGTGGAGCTTTTCAGCACCTGTTTGAACAAAATGCAGCCACACCAGACTTCTTTGAAAAATGATTGACTGAACTGTGAGGAAGAATGAGATCAGATTCAAACTTATCGACCGACCAAACTACCAATCGTCTCTGCGTCTGTGAGGTAGTGACGCCGTCCGTCTGTCTGTAATCATTTTGTTTGTGGAGCAGAGCCTGAATAACATTTGCAATTTTCTTTTCTTGAAACTTCACAAGTACATTAATCAGTAAGTCAATTGACGCCTTTTCATATTTTTGATTTCTTGGTTTATTTTCTGTATCTCCATGGCAACAAGTCTAATTTGAAAGATTTTTTAGGAGGCTCTCCACTCAGAACTTTTCAGCGGTAACAGAAAGATACCACACAACTTTCTGTTTACAGGATATGGATATGAGGGGATTAAGTTGTTATCACTGGCACTGAACTACAGGATTACTCACTACCTACACACCTGCACACTAAATAAACACCAAATAAAGGCAAACTGGACCATAAAGTCCCGTGGGCAGCTCTCAGGTTGTAGGGTAAGAAGATTATTTCGAGCGTTCCTCGCTGTATTTATATGATTACTTATCTGAAATGTGGGTTTTTTTTCAGTCGTTCTTTATTGCTGAGGGAAATATTACTACTTCAGGTAACCGTATTCGCACCAACAGATCTGCTCTCTTAAGTTGCCAGCGGGATATGTCACCTCCTGATGTTGTTATTGTGAAATAATGTGTTTATTCCTGCTTTACAACATCTCTGGGAGGCACCTTACTGTTTAAATCCATTCTAAATATTATAATTTAGTATATATAGGTGCAGGTCTGTGTGTTGACATGTGTTTTCACTTTCTGTGCCGGTGTGCGATCCATAAGGATCTCTTCTCGTTGCCAATCTCCATCTCTTTGCAGCCAATTTAACAATAGGTAATTACACACACTCCTGGCTCTGTGTGACTGTGTGTGTGTGTGTCTTTTCCATACTTCCACATGTGTGAAACTGCTCCCTCATGACAGTTGTGTGATTTATCCCTAAAGTTCTTAATGACATTTTACACGCACACACAGCTGTTGACCACAACTCCACAACTTTGCTTGCTCACCGCAAAAACAGCGGTTAAGTTGAAATCATCAGTTATGGGGGGAGAGAGAGAGAGAGAGAGAGAGAGAGAGAGAGAGAGAGAGAGAGTGAGAGAGAGAGAGAGAGAGAGAGAGAGAGAGAGAGGAGAGGAGAGGAGAGGAGAGAGAGAGAGAGAGAGAGAGAGAGAGAGAGAGAGGAGAGATCCATTTTAAAGGAGCTTTCTCAGACGTGACCACACACACATGGTATGCTCCACACACACACACATTCACGCACAGACAGGGTATGCTCTAAGGACCATAGCAGGGGAGCTGTGTCTGTTAGTCTGTGTCTTTGTGTGCGTGTGTGCGTGCGTGTGTGTGTGTGCGTGTGCGTGTGTGTCTAAAGTTAAAATCCAGACAGCCATTCCAGAGGCGAGACTATTGAGTCTTATAAACTCTCAGGTCACAGATTATTGAAATAGCAGAAGAGATATATAGTCTGTGCCTGTGTGTGTCTTCTGCTCCCACTCTGTCACTAAAAACATCAGCTGAAATCCAGACACACACACACACACACACATGCATTTATATGTAGTTAATAAAATAACGTAGGTGTGTGTGAGAGAACGATTTGGAAGCAGTTGTCTATGCCAGTATTTAAACTAACAGCTTGAATTTGTGTGTGTGTGTTGTAACACTGATTTATTTCAGCATCATTTACAGTGCCTTTGGGAACCGAACTCTTGGCGGCTCTTTCATTGTAATAGTCTAAAATACACACAGGCAGTCTATTGTGTGGGCTAATCTAACAAAACGTACCTTGTTATAACCTGCTAACCTCCTGTGATTTCACTTGAGATGCTCGCACAGGCTAATAGGTTTAAACCCATTTCTTCTGAGGATGGGAGTGACCTGTTTTTATACTCCTCTGACCCACCTGTGGGATTCGACACACACACACACTCTTCAAAATAAAGTTTTATAGACCATAGTGCTTTCAAATTTGCATTTCCTTGCAGATTGAAACAGCTAGTTTGTGTTGTGCCACGAAAGTCACCGTCCAAGTGGATTCTCGTCGCTTTTAACATTTTCTGTGCAGCCGTCGTTTTGTGAGAGTTGTAAAGTTAAAGATTCAAATTGAGCTCGAGAGCAGAAATTCCGCCGTTTCAATTTGCAGACTAGTTTCAGACAGACTCCCTCTGTGACTTGAGAAACGCTCTTTTCCTAATCTCAGTAGTTTCTGTTCAATAGCCAGACGACTGGGGTTGTAATCGGGCAGCTCCCACTTTATACGTTTGTCTGCATGTCGTGTTAACCAGTGTTCTGCTTTGACTCCCGTAAGGGGTACATAGCCCTCCCGCAAAGAAACACACATATACACGTACGCACACATATGCACAAAGCCACACGCAGACTACAGTGCTTCCCAGACCCTGTGTGGTGCAGTAATCCGATGTAGCTATTCAAGGTCAGATTCCCCTAATAGACTTTTAATGAAGTTTGTGAGGGGGAGGTTGGGAGTATGTGGCTGTGTGTGGTGGTGGGGGTCCATTGCAGTTGTGTGCACTTTGTGTTACATAGTTTGCGTACAATATATGGCTTCTTTGTTTTTCAAATAAAAACAGTCATGCAATATCTCAGGAAATGCAATGACAGTGAAGTAGTAAAGGTACAGTGACTCTCAGACTGAAGTTCACCTGACGGGCTCCCAGCGCTGCTGTTGTTTGTCTTTAGCATATGAAAAACGCAGATGGAGATTCTGGGTCGGACGCGTTCCCAAAAACAGGAAAATGTCCGGAACATTCAGGCGAGGGGTGGCGTCTTTGTAGAACATGCAGAAGGCAGGACATGACTTATACATTCCACTGAGGAAATCACGTGTTATTGTTTGTGGCACATTGCCAACGATGTCGGCTCTTACCATCAAAAGCTCTCGTTGTCTCTTCAATTTGACATCTTCTTCTGTGTCTGATGTGTGCATTGCACCTCTTTTTCATCCTGAGATATGTGTATTCTTCCAGTTTCACATCCGTCACGTTTGAATGTCCATCAACCCGCTCACTGTGAATCAGTCATTTTCCTGCTGTATTCTCACATTGGCTCACTCCGGGCATTTCACTGAGGGACCGAAAAAAACTTGTGTTCTCACTCACAGCCCCCCCAGAAAATTTGAGGATAATGTCCACAGTTCAGCGCATATCTAAAAGCAGTAAAATGCCTATTGAACATGTACATTAATAAAACTTAATCACTTAATGTGCAAGGAGACAGCAACATTAAACTTTAAATCTTGGATCAAAGTAAATCAAAGCAAACTACAAAAAGCTACTTTAAAAACTTTTTTTGGCCCGTATGCGAATCTGCAGAAGTGCCTCCTGTCATGTTCACGATCTTTTTTCAGAATACTTTATCACCACAAGACGTCTGTTTTCTTTTATCAGGCTCTGGAACGTGTTTTTTGGAAGCTGTATGTACACTTTGCATTAGGAAATTGAAGAAATGGTGTGATTTACTACTGTTTATACATCAACTGACTGACACAGTGAGCTTCGGTTTCTTTGCTATGATTCATTACCAGGTGTCTATCCGTCTGTCACATGCGGTGATTGAAGCTGCGCTTTCGACACCTTTACACGTACACCCAGCGACGGACACATCAAGGTTCATGCAGGGATAGGCTCGGCGCGCGGCAGGCAGAGAAATAGAGATTGAGAAGACGACAGCCACAGAGTGGAGGGAGGGGAAGAGGGAGAGATTAATTGAGAGAGAGCCAGATGAAAGATGGACAGATAGCGAGGGGAGGAAGAGGAGGAGCAAAGTGTGTGTGGCATTACATCGGTTTGGTGTGTGTGTGTGTGTGTGTGTGTGTGTGTGTGTGTGAGCAAGATCCATACCAGAGAGAAGTAAGCAGAGAGAGTGTAGGAGCAGAAATGGGGAGAGAGGCTCATAATGAGAGTGAGGTATTGAAACGTGAACCTCTGATTAAGTTTGACATTTAAGATGACATATTTTGCATGCTGTTACCCCATTACAAATGAGTTCTACACTCTGGGCTAGTGTGTGTGTGTGTAAGAGTTCTGGTATTGATTAGGGGCCTTTCTGGCAACTGAAAGCTTTTAGTCTTAAAATGGCAGGTGGACTCAGTCTCACAGTGGTTTTATGTTGACCACCTCCCTTTCCCTCCCTCCTTCTGCTTCTCTCTCGACTCTAACTTCAATTAGACTCCTGCCCCTGCAAAATCAATTCCAAGCTGTTGCTGACCCCCCCCCCCCCCCCAACCTTCCCAAAAAAAATCCTCCCCCCCTTGTTTCTGGAAGTGGCCAGACGCACCCGCGCTCCCATGCGGCGCTCCAGCCGTGCACCTGCGGCTGATTTTGATTATTATCCTGCCGCCCCAAATAGGCTCGGTTTCACGGACTGATCTGTTTTGTCTGTGCGGGCACTAAAAAAAGCCTCACGTGCACACTTTCGTTAATATTTTCTTCAGCTGCTTCCACTCACTGACACGTAACCCTAAAGCCACGAGCCGTTTCATCGCGACTGCCATTTTGTGCATCGGTGGCCTTCTAAGAAGTAACGATCTGTGACATTTGCACATAAATAAATGACTGCTGAGTGATACGGCACAGCCATGATCATGAAAGCTTTAACATTTGCCACAAACAAGAGCCGGTGTCTGCCAGGTCCTTTTTTTTTTCACAGAGAGAAAGTGACGTGTTCCTGATTTCTAGCAGCTGCTTAAAGAAACAATGATTTGAGAAAGGTTATCACTGTATGGTTGAATAGACAAATTGGATTTGGCTGTTCAAGGTGAATACTCAATGTGTTGTGTACTTTTTCTTTCATTTAAATTATCCAGCACTGCTTTATTGAACTGCCAGATTTTTGAACAGGGTTTGGCAGACGTTTATGGCGACAAAATTCTGCTTATATCTAAACAAGCCAAGTTGTCCTGATGAGCTAACACATTCTAACTATGCCAACAGACTGTGAAGCTGTACATTCACCACTTTTAAGCAGATGAGAGAAAATAAGGTAATGTTAGAGTTTGACTGGACAATCCTTCCGTCTCATTCAGACTCGACACAGTAGTCTTTGGCTGCTCCCACCACACGTCCACACCATAGAGAGCCTCCTGGTAGCTGGCTGGTCATAGGTCATAGACCCTGCCTCCTCAATGTTAGTGAATGGGACATGGACCAAACTAAAAAAAGTCAAGGTATATGTCAAATATCTTCTCAAATATAGTTTCTGCGATTTTACATAGTACTTATCATCTGACCTGACGTACAAAACCATCTTGAGTGTTTGATAGCTTTGACTAAAAATGTTCAGCAATCCGTTAAAAAGATTGAAAGAACAGGAAGTTGTTCTTGTTTTCCTACAGTAACTTGTAGTTGTTGCAAATAATCATGTTTTATATACACACAGTTTTCTCCTGTTTTCCATTTTCAAACTTAAACTCTCTGTAGACATTTGGGAAAGTGTTCAAAGTAAATCACATACAAGTCATCCTCTTTTTGGGAATGCATATTAGTATGTGGAGCTTATCTGCACCTTCCCTTTTGCTTTTTCCTTTCCTGCTGCACTCCCTCTCTTATTCTTTTCCTCTGTCTACCATTTCCCAGACAATCTCCCTTTTCATTTTAAATAAAGAAAATTATGGTCTCTCCCCGTCTAAAACTCTCCTCCAATCCAAACTGTCCTCCTTCATTCATATCCCACTGTCTTATAGTCATTGCTAGGTTGTTTATATTAATCAAGGGTACTCACTCCAGAATTAGCACCTACTTTGCACGTAAATGTATAGGTTGGCGAATAAAAAGATGACGTCGTGATTGGCGGGTTGGGGAAATAGGCCTACGTCAGGACAAACTTTCATCACTACACCACAAACCAGTTAAGCTGATTGACTCTCGCTGTCCACCATCGCTTACAGCTTGACACAAGAGACATGATGATGTAATTTTTGGCACCACTAACTAAACCTAGCCTAAGTGCTAACCACTAAGAGCGTCAGAGAGTATGTGGCGGCACATTGCCAGTATTTTATCAGGGTTTCCGCTGGTAACATCGCTCAGTGGCAACCTGCCACTGGGGAAAAATCAATCTAACCAATCAATTATCTAATCTGATGTCTTGGTGAATCGCCCAGGCCGGCATTTTAGTTTGGGTGGAGGGCGTATAGACAAACCTTGTCTCTTTTAGGTCCAAGTTGGGTTTACTCAACTCTGATCCGGGCTCCCTTTGCTTTCATTTACTGTGCGACAGAGGGAAAACCAACAGGCATTCCTTATTTTGTGTTCCTAACCCAACCCAAAACCGATGCAGTTAATGCAAGCGGCACCATGATAACCTGTCCCTGATGTGCATGGTTATTGCTTGTTTTTCATGATTACAGACATGTGTAATGTTAAACAATAAGGGGTAGGCCAGTCAATGTGACCGATCCCGGGTATCATGTCAAAAGTTGGTGTCCGAGCGCAGTGTGTCTGTTCAATCTGATTCCGAAGGGCTCAGGTCAGTTATCTACACACTTAACATGTGACTCTGAATATGGGCCTCGTACATTTGTCCATCTATGTGCATCTCCATGACAAGGGAACATGGATTACAGCTGGAAGATCAGATCAGGGATGGACAGATGGGAAGAAGGAGAGGATGTGAGGAGAGTTGGAGAGGAAAGGGAAGAGGAAAATGAGATTACCCAAAAACGTCAAGTCTGAATGGGTCCCAGACTGACCTTATTTTCCAAGATTCAAGCCTCGGTTGTCCTTTGCTTTAAATGTTTAGTGTCATATATGAAATTATTGCGTAAAGTATATTAATGAAGATATTTTAATTGAATTAATCTATGATTTAGTACTCCTCTTAATCTCTCCCGTGGTCACATTGCCCCCACAGCAAACCTCGGGATCCAAACTCTGACTCATGAAAAGTATTTTGGCCTGTGATTTCTTTCAGTTCACCAGCCATTGGCAGATACACCAACAAGTTAATATTTGGACCCTGCCCCTCATGATAAATCTTCCCAAACTGTTTTCAAAAACTCGATGCAGGGAATCAGAGACAGAAGGATGGCAACTAACGAAAAAGTAAGGACAGATGATGAAGAGCAGGAAATGTTGGTACAAAGACTACGAGGATAATATGAAGAGACATAATGACGCAGATCGAAAGACAGAAAAAAAAACAAGCTACAGAGAGATCTCTGTGTAACAAGACCTTGCCTTTAGCATTATTTCTTCATATGTTGCACATTAATCCTTTGTTTATGAAAGCTGGAGATGCCAACTGCAGCTGTCCCACGGGGTGGGGAGCGCAGATATCTGAAGCCGGCAGAAATATGTGGATGTGTATTTCGGTATCGGCATCAACACATCCATCACAGTGACTTTATAATAATACAGTGGGTAAAATAGTTGAGTGGGATATCTATGTTTCTCTGTAAGTGAGAAACTGAATATCTGAATCAGAAAAAGTTACTACTAGTTTTTTTTTTCTTTCAATTTGACGTGCAGACTGCAGGAGCCTGGAGTCAAACCACTGACCTTCTGATTAGTGGACGACCCAATCATCCAGCGAGAGCCACAGCCAACAGGCAATTTAAAGATGTCAATCTAAAGTTTATTTATCTTCATATTTTAGACTGAATGATGACTTGATTGTCTAATCCCCAAATATTTGCACTGTGGTCAGATTTTTATTAATAAGCAAAACTCCACGTGACAATGAGTCATGGTTTCACAATGCCTCTGTGATAAAAGTCTATGACTTGTTATCTGCCACATACTGCAGAAACTTACCATGCTCCTCTTGGTCCATCCTTCAGCAGTTGTCTTTGGGCGATAATTGACAATTTCAGATAAAAGCTTCACTGGCGTTGGGCTAATTGCAGTTGATGGAAGTGATTAAACTGTCGCGTTTATCCTCGCTGTGGTTTTGAGGCCTTTGTGATGTATAGGGGCTAATTGTAGCTAGTAGCAGTAGTGTTATGCGTATGTTGTGGTGGGTTGCCACCTATTGTAGCTGATAGTAATGGTTCCAGTCTGTGTATACAGCCTGAAGCAGACAAAGGCTGGGCTGCGACACAGAGACACACACGCTCAGACACACGCGCTCAGACACACACGCGCACAGTACAGCCTCGAAACACATACCTATATTTTTCTTGCCCACATCCTGGAGCATGCAAGTGTGTCTGACGTATGTAAAGAACAGAAAAAAGCTCTTGATGATAACTCTTCTATTGATTTTATGGACTTCAATCCAAGTCATTCACAGTTTTGTTCACATCATTTTGGATCAACTTTTTAAGCTGCCACTGAAAAAATCATACAGGGCAGATGGAAACTCAGTCGGGTTCAGGGCAGTGCTTCTTAGGTTGGGATCTCAGCTTCATTGCTTTACCACAACGATCTGTAGTTTTCCACTGTGTGTGTGTGTGTCTGTGTGCATGCGTATACATATATGTGTGTAAGTGAATGATGAATTCTGACTGGGTGTGGTGTACATCAGATGAGATTTTCGTCTGCTCACTGTGCACCCTCTCTCACCCTCTCTCCCTCACACACAACACACACGCTTGTACTTCTATCTTAGTGAAGACACTCATTGGCATAATGCATTCCCTAGCCCCCCACCCTAACCATCAAAAACTAAATGCCTAAACTTAGTTTTAACCCTAAACCAAGTTCCAAACCTTCTAACAAGCCCATTAAAAGTGGGTCAGAAAGTAAAGGACTGGCAAAATGTCGTCATTCTGTAGGTTGGAGGCTCAAAATTGTCCCACACAAAGATATATGTACAAGTACGCACACACACACACAACAGTGAGTGCCAGGTTCTGGGCGTGGCCCCTTGCAGACATAAATTGCTTTATTTTAATAGTTGTATGGTAGAGAAAAAGAGGGAGAGAGAAAAAAAGGGTAAAACACTAGAAAAAATTGGATTGAAGAAAGAAAGAGAGCTGGTCTCTCTCTCTCTCTCTCTCCCTCCCTCTCTCTCTCTGGTCATTTCCCCCTCCTTTTCTCTGTGTTTTCTTTTTTCTTTTCTTCCTGATCCTCTAGATTATATCACAGGGTTTGTTAAAATGTGGTCCTGGCCTGTTTATGTGGATCTCTGTGTTTACGGTCATTAGATTATTTTGTTTTCAGCTAAATTCCCTTCTAGTGTGTGTGTGTGTGTGTGTGTGTGTGTGTGTGTGGTGTGTGTGGTGTGTGTGTGGTGTGTGTGTGGTGTGTGTGTGTGTGTGTGTGTGTGTGTGTGTGTGTGTGTGTGTGTGTGTGTGTGTGTGTTTTATCCGTCATGATTTAACTGTTAAGTTCAAATTTATTTCTTACACTAACACACTGGGCTACACACATGCTATCTCTCATCCACATGCATCATCAGACGTGCACTACACATACACACCCACACAGTGTCTTTCCCGTCATATTGCATTGATCTAAAAGTGATCAGAATTTGGCGTCTATCAGGCGTCCTTTGTGTGTGACTGTTTATGACTGAAGACACACACACACAAACGCAGAGTATGGGTCAATGGGTTGACTTTGTTTACGGCTGAATATGAACTGAACAACCACAAATAAGCACACACTGGCACGGCGCACACACGCACACCATCACACACACACACACACACACACACACACAAAAACTCACGCAATATCTCTCTGTCACGACTGTTGTGAACAGAGCGACCACAATTGTTCTCTTTTCAAACAAAAGAAAGATTATGGCTTAACATAAAACATATGCTTGGTTATTTGATGGCTCTGTATAGTGATTATAAGGGAGGCACGGGAGGGATGGTGGGACGACAAAGGGAGGGAGAGGGCAGGGACAGAAAGAAAAAGATTTTAATGATCGAATTACTTAAATTATTGCAGCAATTATTCTTACATGTGAAAGTGGGCGGTGGAGACGGAAAAATGCCTGAAATACAAGGCAAAGGCCCTGATAAGCTGCCTTTTTGTTTTGTTAGAGGTATTTTTTACACTGATATAATTGTGTGGTGGCGGAAAAAAAAAAGAAGAGAGGGACAGGTTGAGGGAGAGAAAGAGAGACATGTGGCGGGGGGGGGGTCAAAGAAAAATGGGAGATGAAATGTGAAAGAAAGGCAGAGAATAAAGAAGAGGGAGGAAACCAAGGACAGGAGGTGATGCAGATGAGGCACAAGAGACGGCGAGAGATGTGAAAAGGAATATTTGGACGAAGAGAGTGAAAGAAAAGCTCATGAAAGAGATGCAAAAGAGGGCGAGATAGAGGGAAATTGCTGGAGGGACTGGATTGCAGTCTTCCACCTCCTCATCCATCTTTCTGATATGGGGTGTGCGGTTTGATGTGGTTGCGTGTTGGCCATTCTCCCCGTCTCCTCCTCCTCCTCCTCCTCCTCCCTTCGTCTCCCCCCATTCCTCTCTCTCTCTCTCTCTCTCTCTCTCTCTCTCTCTCTCTCTCTCCCTCCCTCACCCCTCTGTCTACCACCCCTCTCAGTCTCTCTGATATGGTTTGGGTTTTGATGTGGTCATGTGTTGAAGATTCTCACGGATGGTTTCCATAACGATAAAAAGA
The DNA here is from genome assembly GCF_009819705.1 of Hippoglossus hippoglossus. Lineage (NCBI taxonomy): Eukaryota > Metazoa > Chordata > Actinopteri > Pleuronectiformes > Pleuronectidae > Hippoglossus > Hippoglossus hippoglossus. The sequence goes on from NC_047161.1 coordinate 7,736,831, forward strand.
TTCACTCCCTGGTATGGAAAGAAAAAAGAATTGCACTTAAGGATGCAACGAAGATCGCAGCACACACACACACACAAATATCTCACAGCTAAGATGTTTCTGATTTTATGGGGCGTTTTTCTTTTGACGAGGTTTGCGGTTGAAGATCGTCACAGATTTCAGCGTTCAAAGAAGTTTGTAAATTGAATCAAAGCTTTTCTGTACACATACACCATTGTAACAAAATTGTATTTGTATGCACATATCCCCAGTATATATTCTGTCGTGCAGACTCCTTGTGTCTGTTAATGTCGTGATTTTAATGGTTATGAAAATCTGCATAATATTTTCCTCTCTCTTGTAACACAGTGCAGAGTTTACATGTTTTAGATCATGTCAACATCAATCCATTAATACAACTTTTCTGTCTCTGCTTTCAGAGATGGTGAGGAAGAAGAACCCCCCAATCCGGAGTGTGGGAGGTGAGGAGGAGGAGGAAGAAGAGGGGAGGAGGCCAGCAGCAGGAGAAGAGGAGGAGGAGGGAGAGGAAGAGGGGAGAGTGGGAGCAGAGGCCGAACGGATAAACCGACCCTCTGAGCCAGAGTCCTCCGAGCGGGTCAGAGGCGATGAGGAGCAGGAGGAGGAGGAGGGAGAAAGTGAGTGTGTTTCCTCATCTGTCTCTCCCTCATCAGTGGGTGATCGCTACGCTAATGAGGAGAGAGGGGGCAGGAGAGGAGGAGGAGGAGGAGGAGGGGGCAGGTCCAAACAAGGCAACGCGGCGTTGACTGACAGACCCGAGAGCCAGTCGGAGCCCGAGGACGGGGAGAAGGGGGTGGAGGAGAGGGAGAGGAGCGACCGCGTCTCACCTCCTCTGCTCTCCGCTCCCCACCTCTCCCCAGACAGGAAGGAGGGGAGGAGTCGACAACCGACACCCCTCCGCTCTCCTCCAGCCCCTCTCCCAAGCTCCAGGACTTCAAGTGCAACGTGTGCGGTTACGGTTACTATGGCAACGACCCCGCTGACCTGGTGAAGCACTTTAGGAAGTATCACCTGGGTCTGCACAACCGCACACGGCAGGATGCTGCCCTCGACACACACATCCTGGCCCTCCACAACATGGCCCCTCAACACACACCTCTAGGTAACTGCAGCTCTCATGTGTTTAAGTTCATATATTAAACATCGCTGCTTTTTGGTAGAAAGTAAAGTTAATGAAAGAATCACCACTGATTGAGGCTTTTTCCCCCATCAAGATCCATGAATTATTCTCCAAAGTACACCAAAATGTTTTAAAATGATGTCTCACAATATTAAATTCCTGGATTGGTTCTTTACCTGATTCACAACACCTCCTTCCACCAAGTTACATGGAAATCTGTGCAGTTAATATTTGCAATCCTGCGAACTGACGAGCACACACAAAAACATAGCCTGTGATATACACAATGATACAGAAATAAAAATCATCACACTTTACAAATATACAGGGATTAAAACACATACTCCAGTGTTTCCTAATATAAGATGAGTACTTTAGTATCATCATTTAATCAACACACAAACTTATGCATAAAATTCTTCTACACCAAATCACAGCTGAGCAAAATGATCTAAAATAAAATGAGCCACTTATTACCTCATTATTTATTAATATACATACTCAGGCAGCGGTTCAATCTGACTGCATCATCGATAAGAAAGTTATAGCTGTTGTAACTAATCAATTCCTGTGTTATGTTTTTGGTTCTGTTTGGACTGTGTAAAGTTTGTTTTACAATCATGCCACCACTGCTTTTGATCTTAAGGTTTTTCCCCTTCTCAAATGTCAGAGCTGTTCTATGATTTTTCTTTGCCTCTAGCAACCTGACCCCCCCCCTCCACACCTTTTTTTGTTTATCTTCTTCCACAAGTTGTGACCCCTCCTTGTATTTCTGCTCCCAGACATACAGACAGGACAAGGGCAGAGGAACCAAGCCAAAGAGTCGGGGAAGGGGAGGCCAGATATACACACTCAACAGCATAGGGCAGTTATGATGAATGGCACATATGACGTACAGGTAAGCAAATACACGTCGATCAATTAATGTTTTTCATGAAGTATAATACGGGAATTTGTTCATTTTCAGTCTGAACTCATAAAAACTGACTCAATACACAACATTTTGACAGAAATCAACCACAATGTAGAACTACAGCCACTTCCACAATTAGTTAAACAAAACTGCAATGAATAAAGCTACACAAATATCTTGTGGTGAGACCATGTGGAGTTTATTTGAAGGAATGTTTTCGAGGGGGAACAGAGACTCACTAGTTCAGGAAAGCTCTCGTTTTGTTACCTCTGGTGCAAAGGTCTGTCTGAAAGTCGAAGAGCTCATAAATTGTGCACAAGGTCTTTGTACTTTGTATTTTTTTTTTTAAAGTACATTGATTCATATCTTTCAGAACTTATGTTACCGACATTTGTGACTGCAAATTACTTTCTGGTCTAATTCATTTTTAATAGCATAAATTAGAAGACCTAGGATCCAGTATTACTGCACGAATGCTGAATACGAAAGTGTGTCATAAAAGTTTAGAGTAATTAATCCTTATGGCTTGATCCAAAACCAAGTGACACGTTGCTTTAGTTAACAATCCGCTACAATCAGTACATGCGGTCGTAAATTTGAAAACTGAACTGAATTATTTATTGGCTGAACAATCTGCAGCTGATTTGTAAAAGAGGGCGTGTGTGTGATTTGAACAGTGAGGCTTGTCTCGCGAGTTATAAACTTTACAGACGTGATGGATTGAAACAGAGAGGAAGAGGAGTAGAGCTCCTGGCAGACAGGCACGTATCTGTGTGTGTGTGCGTAAGTAAAGGTGCACAGAGATGCACAGGCATACTAGGTGCGCTGTCTGACCCATGCGTTGTGTTTCAATGGCGAATAAATTCATCTTGCACTAATCCCTCATATCCAATGGTCAATTTGTAAAGTTTAAATGTCCATATTATATAAAGTGAGATTTCAATGTCGTCTTTGATTTATAAACCACGTGTAGGTCAGTAAATATTGTATTTATCAAGCTCATTCCAGGGATAAATGCGCACAGTTTCATTTCAGAAACTGTTCAAACAAGCTGTCGGGATTTCTGTAACTTTGTGATGTCACAACTTTACAGTCACTGTCCTCGTACAGGCCACCCAACACAACACCCAACAACTGAGCTAGCTACAAGACAGTAAAGCTGCACTACAGCTGGTGTCAAGAATCCAATATATCCTAATATTAGAGTCCTGTTTATTTATTCTCAAATACCAGGACATTTTAGTCTGAATCCGACCATCTGCTCAGCTCATTTTCGAGCTCACTGACCAGACAATCCATTTCCTGCGGTTGGCCTCGCTGTGCGTCACTCACAAAACAGTCGGCCAATCAGAGAAGAAGAAGCTCACAGATGGGACCTAAAACGCCCTTTTCTTGCTCGAGCCCGCGAGAGAAGCGTGGGAGAGGAGATTTAATACTGTAATGAGAGTCTATTGAGACTAGAGGCTGTAAAATTGATTCTCAGTACTTCATATTGATATCAAAACTTCAAATAAAACAATGTGAAATATGGAACCTGTAGCAGGAACTAGTGCCTGGTGGGAGCTGTTATTTTTAAAGATATTGCAGGGTGAAGACAGAAATACAGTGAAAACTGGTGGTGATTTAAAATTCAATCTCCGAGAGAAATGTTGCACATAGAGTTAAAAATTAATCAATTTCACCTTATACGACATCAGAGCACATGAAGAGGTCTGATGCAATTTGCACCTGCGATCAGGACATTCAGCCGGCTGAGGAAATAAAGTTGCAATTAACTTTTTACCGCACTTTTAATCAGGAGATGATGAGTTAAATCAAATGCTGTAGATTGTGGTTAGAACAAAAACATGCTAATTCTCTGACATTTAAGCCTCACACACAACTTCTCACTTGGCTGCTGTGTTTGCTTTGAAACTTTTTCTTTCCAGTTTGCACATATAAAATGTATTCCCTTGTGTAACCTTACTGTATGCAGAAGCTTTCTAACTTTAACAATACTTGGAAAACTTTGCTTTAATCTTTAAAAAATCACATTCAGCAGCATGAGGTTTTTACATTTGAAATGTGCGTGTGTGAATATCCGTCTTCATCATGTAAATGTGTGCGGTTTTTATTTGCAGATATATAGCTTATGATAGCTGCTAAAATATTGCAAATTGGAAGTGTCTGCATTTTTGCAAACCCGCATCAATCTGCACTGGCAGAGCTCCGTCTCGTTACCCGCAATTATCTCCCGATCTAATCTAGACCCGCCCTGACTTGTTAACACATGTCCCGTCATTGGTGATTAAACACACATGCTACATACAGAGTCTTTCCCATCAAATGCGATGTCGTCCTGTTTGGGTGGGTTGTGTTCTTGGAAAAGTAGCAGCGTCTGTGCTCCTGCAGCTGTCGATGTGCTTCCACGGCTAATACTTTGTCACTTTTTACAATTAGCAAAGCCACTGAGAACGTATTAACCACTGCCTAGTTTTGTCTTTATGTGATCCTTTTGATGTACCAACTAGTTTGCTGTGGAGAGTGTCAAAGGTGGTGTCATAGACTTTCACAATAAAGAAAGTCCTTGCAGCTAATTAGGCTTCATATAAGCAGACTTTGATGTTATAAATGCTGCACAATCATTTTAATTTATATAATTATATTTTAACACCGTGGTATGTGTAGTTAGAATGAGAATCCTCAATCAATTGTCACAAATACTTAAATCAAGTTTTATGAGTTCTGTGTGTTCTCCCCAGGTCTCCAGCCTATAGTTATCAAGCTGTTTGTTTCCATATACATTTTAATTGTATTCCTCAAAAGTTTTCCACCACTAAAAAGCCCATTCACAGCTTTACTTTATCCCGAGGACAAGTGTGGACATTGTTTTCAAGAATCTAAATTAGTTCTAATGACAGACTCAGCAGGAAACCTATCCTATATCGTTTAGATTCTAATATTTCATACTGAAGGCGTATTTGCACTTCTCTTCTTAAAATGAGTGTGATTTCTTAAAGACATATTGTTGAAACAATAAGCTCTTAAGTGGTAATTCCTCCATAGTTAATTGTCTTTGGTACGACTCCAGCTTTGGTAACAATTGGGTCAAGGATTAGTACTTAAAGTGTGCAGGAACAGTAGGGTTTTGTCTGAAAGCTTTAAACAAGATGATCTAATAAACGTGTGTGTGTGTGTGTGTGTGTGTGTGTGTGTGTGTGTGTGTGTGTGTGTGTGTGTGTGTGTGTGTGTGTGTGTGTGTGTGTGTGTGTGTGTGTGTGTGTGTGTGTGTGTGTGTGTGTGTGTGTGTGTGTGTGTGTGTGTGTGTGTGGGGAATAGCGGAGGAGTTTCATTTCATTTAAACCTGCCAGTCTGTAATGGCTGTAAGTCACGTAATGGACGGAGAAACACACACACACAGTCAGAAATAGAAAATCCAGTGGGCTTAAGTCGTCATTATGAAGAAAAAGTGAAAGTATTAAAAAAAAAAGAAAAGTCGAATGAAAGAGGTCTCTATTCTCTCCGTCCCTCTCTCGCTTTTTCTCTCTCCCGCCCACGTTTGGAAAATTCCATGTTGTCATTTGCTGAGACGAGGTGGCCCGTCAACCAATGAGATGGCAGGGGAAAAGACTCTGGGAGGAGAGGGATACCGTGAAGAAGAAAAGAGAGATGGAGGAGGAGGAAAGGAGAGAAGGGAGTGAGAGGGACGGACGGACAGAGAGAGGCTTTGAAAGCAGTAGTTCTAATCAGCTGTTATGCGGCGTAATGAAACAGCTGTCAGACATATTTAACTTTCTTTTTTTCCCCCCTCTGTTCTCCAGCCGCCTCCCTCATCATCCGTCTCTGTCTCTCCTTCACCTTCTCCTCTCCGGCCCGCTCATTCTTTCCTTCCCTAATCTCCCTTTTACTCCAACTTCTCAATTTGCATTTCATCTACATCCCGCTCCCACCTCTTTCTCCCCCCCCCCCTACCTCTATTCCTCATCTTACACATTTTCCCCTTCAACTTGTCCTGCTTGCCCTCTACCTCTACCTCTTCTCTTTCTTTCTTTCTCCCCTCTCATATTCCCCTCTGTGTCTGTCTGTCCATTCTGCTCTCTAAAAATGTCTTTAGAGAGCTCCTTTTCTAATTGCCTGGGCGGGGTCTGTGGGGGTCGCGTTGATTGGATGATTTGTGTCGTGATCACACGTGGTAGTGGCTTTCATGAATTTATTCTTTCTCGTGAAGCTAAAATATACCATCCTTATCTTTTTTTATTCGTATTGCTTCCCTCACTCTTTTTTAAGTATCTTTAAATGTTTTGTCTTACATGTCAAAGTTGAGTTTCTGCACTCGGGCGATAGCTGTTAATGAATACAAATTTCCCTTTTCATTGTCCTTTACGCTAAAAGAAGGACTGAGAGGTTTAATTACTCAGCTTTAACTTCAAGAAAAAAAAAGGGGGAAAAAGTAAAGTACCTCAGTGATATTCTCCAAAAAATCTAATCTGGGAAAATGCAATCAGCCCCATCTATTGCAATAAAATACGTTCATGTTTATAAACAAAATTAAGGTTGGGAATTGGGACTTAAATCAAAATCTATACATCTATATTTAAACTGTAAAAATGGAGCTAAATGCTCCTTAATGGAAACTTCATATTTGCAGTTTGCCAGTTGCATTTTACTTTTGCAAAAAGTATATTACCAGACAGCCTGCAGTCAAAATCAAACCACAGATGTGTAATGAGAGAAATCCATAGTGTTCAGCATGTAAGGCTTGCCAGGTCGCCTGCTCACCTACACAGCCAGCAGCGCACTGTAATCACTTTCAGTCTGGGAGCTAATCTAATAAAAAAGCAGACGGGTGTCAGGTTGCTCGCTCTGTAATGCGAAGTCTTGGCTTCGTACGGTGCATTCTGCAGCGAAGCCTGTTGATATGTCGGTTGGTTATATTTAGAGCAGCCTTTTAATTGTCTACAGTTACACACAGAAGAAATGATGGATTAAGTTTGCTGTTAGTTTAAGTACTGAAAGCAGCTGAAGGGAATTTTCAGCAGAGCATCTACTGAAGGCTTATGTGATATTTTCTCAAAATACCTGATGCATAGGAAATTAAAAAAAAATAACAGACTTACATCAAATTTCTTTATTTTCTTTACTTTTCAATTAGGTCCATCACATATTTGTACAGATTTAACACAAGCTGTTGTCAGATAACTAATGTCTTATATCTAATTCCAGTGTGTAGGTCTATCTCTGGAGTATTTTTCTACTTCATTGTACTGCATCTTTTCAAATCCCTTATCAGAACAATTTGGGAATAACCCCCAGTATTTGCTGGCATCGACTTAAGCCCAAACATCTCTAATCAACCTTGTTATAAAAGAAGGCAAACGTCCATTTACGCTAAAGAGTTTAGACAGTCTATAAAACGAGCTCGACTTAAAGCTGCAACCCCAAAAAATAATAACTACTCTCGTCTTTTTTTTGTCAACAGGTGACCTTGGGAGGCACGTTAATTGGGATTGGCCGGAAGACCTCCGATTGTCAGGGAAACACTAAGTACTTTCGCTGCAAATTCTGCAACTTCACCTACATGGGAAGCAACTCCTTAGAACTTGAACAGCACTTCCTGTCCTCGCATCCGAACAAAGTGAAAACTCCACCGACCACACCCCTGCTGGCCACAAACAACGTGGCCAAGCACGACAACCAGCCGATGGGCAGGAGTCCGATCATCGACGGGGCGGAGCGAGTGGCAGTGAGAGCGGAAGACGATACCGTGGTCGGGTACTCCATCCAGGTCAGGGCGTCTTCGGATTCGTCAAGCTGGACAGGGGAGCCGGGTCGAGGTGGCGTGCAGGCATATTACTGGTGTAAATTCTGCAGCTGGAGTTGTGAGTGGTCAGGGGGCTCGGCGAAGCTCTTGGAGCACTATGAACAGAGACATAGAATGAGCGTGGGAGGTACTGTGAGCCCCAGCAACTCTACTCCTGGGGCGCTGGACAGAGAGCGGGAGAGAGGAGGGAGGAGAGAAGGAGGCGAGAGAGACCACACGGCATCCAAAAGCCGCAAAGATCCATCATCAAACCCATCCAGCACCAGCCAAGGTAATAAAATGGGGGAAAGTGCAGTGGTGGATTGCTTTAAGTGATTTCCAGGAGATGGTAGCTGTTTTTATGGAGCACAAGATTAATGAGCAAAATTAAATACAAGTCTTAACGTTTTTACTTCTCCTGTTATGATGCTGCTCGACTTCTTTGAGACTTTAGACACTGCTGGCCTCCACTTTTTCACTTTTACTAGTTCTGTCATTCTCTGCGAACCCGTCTTTTATATTGTTTTGAGCGCCATGGCGCTACTTGACCCTCCTTGTTTACTCGCCTTGAGCGTCACGAATACAGTTGACCCCTCTTAAAATTTCTGTACTATCTTTACTAAAAGACCCAGACTGTTTTATTTAACAGACCTGATCTGTTTTCCTCTCCTAGGAGACCCGAACAGCAGCGACCCAGAAGCAGTTGTGACCAGCTATAACTGTCAGTTGTGCGATTTCCGGTACTCGATGGCCCACAGCGCTGACGTCATCGTCGTGGCGCCGTTGCTGCTGCACTATCAGCACAACCACTCCATCCACCGATGCTGCATCCAGCACTGCATGTACTGTCCCCAGGGGCTCTGTCAGCCACACAAACACTTGGGGGAGGTGAGATTAATAAACTATTGAAATGTTTATTTGGTTAGCGTTTCAGTGTTTGCTCGGCACTCGGAAGAAGAAAATTAGCTGGTTTATTTTGCAGGCAAAAGAAAGTAAAATATGACCAAGTGTCAAGGTAATTGGTCCAATTTCCAGCCTTGTTAACTTCCCTTGCTTCCCCAAGTCCACACACCCATAATTGTGCGTGCTGCCAAACAGTGCCGCTTAAAACTGGAACGTGGCATCATAGTTAATGATGTACGTTCATACGGCTACATCTGGCTTCCATCTCTTTAATATCAAAGAGTTGGAAGGCAATCACAGCACAAAGGTGAGAGATACAGCAGGAGGACACTATATCTGAAAAGCTTCCCACATAAGGACGGCACTGTCAGTAATAACTAAGCCAGTCAGATATATACTGTATGTTGGCTGATATAAGTGGGCATACAGCTATCAGTGTTTGCTGAAAACCTTTATTTTATAGAATAAACAATGCAGAAAAAAGTAATTATTTTTTAGTTCTTCCAACAATTTTCGTTTTTCAGTGTAATATAAAGTGTGTTTAATTTACTGTATATTCTTAACGTTGTCTGCTTTTTCTAAATAGGTGTCCCACCCCTTTGCCTGTCGGAAACCCGTCTGCCCTAAATGCTGTTCCAAGCTCTCTCCGTCCACCAAACAGCAGGACGCAGCTGGTCCGAAACCTGCCGCCACCTCCACCTCACCCAGCATGACCCCTCCTAATCCTAGAGCTGAACCAGGTGTGATTTCTGCTTCCACTTTTCCCCCCCTCTAACCCTGCTCATCCTGTTGTCACCCAAAGTATTTAAAGGAAGATTATGTCATTCCTACTTAAATATTTCCTGTCTTGGGGATTTTATAGCTTCCCTATATTGTTGTTAATTTGTCAAACATCATTAGCCTTTCTTAATTTTCTTGTCCCTGGTTTTTCTGATCCCAGGCGTCACCCACTTGTGTGACCAGTGTGCGTTCGCCACCACCGACATCGACGTCCTGCTGCAGCACTACGAAACCTGCCATACCCTGATCAACTTAAAGGGGGCTTCCCCGCACGTCAAGGCCGAGGAAGAGGTCGGAGTCGACAAGGATGTTGGCGGAGGAGAGAGGGAGTACTCTTGCACAAAGTGTCACTTCATCACAGAAGTGGAGGAAGATATTTTTAGACACTACAGGTGAGAGAGAGACCATCTGATTTGATATTGTGTTCTTTTCTCCCGGAAGGTTGATTTGCAGAAATCAGAGGATATTGAAAAGAAACAAGGACATTTTTGTTTTATTCAATGTAGTAAAGTGCTGAAAATGTAAAGGTTTATAGATGGAATGTGTTTGTGTTTTCAGAAGACATTCAGTTTTATCATCTTTCCAATAACCAGTGATTTTGTGCCAGGCTTTCAGTGAGCGACTGAATGTGGCGTCATGTGACTGCCCAGATGTGAATTAGTGATATCCAGAGAGTCAAGTTTCCAGTTAGAGCGAGTGAATGTTCCACTAAGTGAATGACTGTGTATAGAAGTATTGCTTGTGTTGGGATTCAAACCCCTGTAATTCTATTCTTTTTTGCACTCAGTATCCGGGAAACGATGACTGAGCACACTCATATTTAGCTACAGCCCATTAAAAACACACACACACTCATTGGCTTCATTTAGACATTAAAAAAAATGATTTATTCCTTCCTTCCTTGTCAAAACCTAGTGCCTAGATTTCCCACAATGCAAACCAACCAACTCAATTCGTGATTTGGGTGTGTTTTACTACCAGCAGTTAATGTAGCTTTGAGCCTCTTGGCCTGAGCACAGATTAGGAGCAGATAACAGAAGTCTGGAAAACTCCATTCTTTCTAACTCCTCACACACACAGATTTCTTTACTGTTTTCAGTCTCTACTGATGCAGTTTGGTTTTTGCACAGCTCCCTCTTATACAACTTTTTTGTCAGATATGTAGAAGTATTCCCGAGACCTGGACACAGACTTTGGTGGAGTTCCCCTATAATTATAACGACTTCTAGTATTTTATACTGATTCTTTGTCTTTAACAAAGGCAAATCAGCCTGTAAATATACAACCACAATTTACAGTACGCAGAGATTTTCTTCACAAAGGTAAAATGTTGTTTCAGTGTGTGACAGTATATGCATGATTGCTTTTTGAATAAGTCATGAGCACAGTTCTACTGATCTAAAAGCCTGGAAAGGTCAGAACAGACTCCACAGCAGGTTTGTTGCCTACACAGAGAGACATAGCAACACTCACGCACATACACCCACTCACATGCACGCAGACGCACGCACACACACATGCTCACACTCACTGGGGTTTCAGTGACAGAGCCAGCAAATGATAGAGACCTAGAGTGAGTTAGAGTTAGGGTGGGAAGAGTGAGAGTGATGCTGTGGGAAAGTTTGATTTGACGGAGACAGAGATTCAGAGAACTGTAGATATTTATCTTCAGGAGTTTTACATCTGCAACTAAACAACTGGACCGACTTGTGTTGGAGTTGCTTATGCACATATGTAACAACATAATTAATAACACACACAACTTGCTCTTTCTTCTGTCACACACACATAGAACAACTTCAGTCTGACAGAGCCACCTTAGCAAGATTTCTGCTGCAAATCAAGGTTTTAAAAATGAGATTAATTCAAGGGTGAAAAGTAAAGGAGGGATTGAGAGAAAAGGAAATAAATAAAAGTGTAATGGAAAGGGAAGTAGATCAAAGAAGAAAATCAGAGGAAAAAGAAAGAAATTGCAGAGAAGGCAACAAGGTGATTGAGGTAGAACGAGTAGAGGGGATATAACAAATCCATAAACATCATTAATAGAATCTAAACTTTGAATCTTGGAACTGAAATAAAACTTAAATGGAATAAAGCCAAAAAGTTTCACACCACCTATGTAGTTTCCGAACCTTTAATGATTCGAAGGCCAAGTTTTAGAAAACAGAATCAGCAATTATATGAAGCACAGAACAAAGGGGACAAAAATACCAGAAAGAAACTCATCAGTTTCACAGGTTTCTGTTACACTTCCCGTTAGACAAAGACACAAAACACCAACAAGAAGTTACTACCACATGGCATCGTTGTGCATTACACCAGTATTTGTAGCTCTTAGTGTTAATGCTAAGTTTTAAAATAGGTGTCAATGTGTGTGTGTGTGTGTGTGTTTGTGCAAATAAATTATTAAATATATTAATACTAGGAATAAACCAATTTCAATGTTTTAACACTAAATTTAATGCCCTTTTTCTTATTTACAATTGGGAAAAAATCTAATTCTGTAGGTAGATGCTGTACATGTGCAGAGTGAATGATAGAAACTTGAAGAGGTCCATGTGTGTATCCATGTGTGTGTACATGTGCGGTGTGTATGGCAATGACGTATAAGCGCCTGATGTGTCTTTGTGCAGCATCTGTAGACGTTTAAGTCCACGATGTACGAGTTGTACTTTTGCACACGGACATTTTCACTAATTTCTACAAACAGACCTTAGACCTTTTTTTTGATCTGCTGGAGCCGCTGTTCAGAGCCCCAGCCTGAATCTGTCATTGCCCAGGACACATCTTTTCCTCAGCATTTCCTAAAGGGTATAGAGGGAGGGAGACGAGGCCAACAATAACAGACACAATGTGAAGGAGACAAAGAAGACACACAAATCTGCACAGATTATGTGTTTCAAAGTTATCTATTTTGTTTTGACTCCCACGGACAAATTAAAAGTATAATGCAAAGCGTATTCTTTAATTTGTGTGAGTTTGGGGTTTGGCCTTTGCTCTTTCTTAATTAAAGGCGGCAAACCGTTCCTTTTATCAAACGTCTGTGGTGACAAGAAATAGCACAGTGACAGATCAAGACACTTTCTCAACACACCTTTCCTGCAGTCGCCAGCGCTGCTCAGCGAGTGACTAGCACACCCACATCTGCTCGGTTCATTGAGTGCCAGAGAAGCAGACAGAGACTGTGCACGGGCTAAAGCTGCGTTTGCACGTGCACTGCAACCGGGAGCTTTTCTAAATGTTACCCAGAGGAGCTGTGTGTCAATCAATTGATCAGACATCAAAGTATGTATGTAAAGTATGTATACCTACTGTCTCTGTCTGTAGTATGAGTGACAATGCAGCATTTGGAGGGTTTTTCTCCATTAGGCTACTTCCCCTTATTTGGAATCATGGGAAAGTATGAGTAGTTCTCGTATTCTAATATTCCTTCATGTCTATGATATACGCATTCATTTAAGTTTTACAAAGTATGAAATTTAACTTTTTGAAACCAAAGCAGAATCCACGGACACAAGAGATATGAGAACAGAAAAGTGAGCGAACTGTTTTCAATAGTGAACAAGGGTCCATGTTCTTGGTATTGATTTCCAATTGATTTTGCTCATTAACCTACACAAGCGGCGCCGATACTGTTTCCTCAGCCTGGAAATACCCCGGTGCTCTGGTCTGTTTACATTGTGTGTATTGCTGCTCATTCAAGTCCTCGCCAACAGGAAATGAAGGTGGTTTGTTGATGCTTGATTCGTTTCTTTTCATTCAGATTCATTTACGTTCCTCACGGTTTTCTCTTAAATTCATCGTGATTTAGTGGAACACTGAGTCACTTTTTGGCCACTGGCTCGGTGAAATAGTACCGGAGTGGTTGGAGGAAAGCGAGCGGGCCGCGACTAATGCACTTAAAATTTTGTCTATTCAGGGAGTGGGTTTTCTTCATAATGTGATCAATAAAAATACTTGGGGAAAAAAAATACATGTCATATGCCGCCCATTAAAAGCTATTAGGAATGAAGGCCTTTTACATTTGAAACTGATGAATTGACTCTCGAGCCTCAAAAAGAAACAAAACCTGTCACATGAATCTTTATTCCTATGTTCACTTCCATTTTTGTTACTGTTCTGACGTCAGTCATTCATTTATCACTAATGTAGATAATTCACTCAATGTTTTTTCTCTCTCCGCAGGCGTGTCCATGCGTGTTGCCGTTGTCGACGCTGCGACTTCACAGCTCCAGATTCATCAGCCCTCCTCGACCATTTTAACTCTGTCCACTGTCACGACTCCTCTCCCTCATTAAGCTCATTTGTTACGACCTCCTTACCCACATCGCTGACGCCTTCATTAACACTCTCTGCCAATGGCTGCTCAGCTCCCTCCACCTTAGCCATTAAAGAAGAGAGCAAGGGGGATCTTCGCCTCCTCTACTCCCTTGCGCCACCTGAGGGTCGGTTGGCAGAAGGTGGCAGAGAAGAGGGAGGAGGGGTGGTGAAAAGCGAGGGAGGGGAGGAGAAAGAAAGAGAGCGGGAGAAAGGCTGGGTCCTTGGGGAGACGAGAGGAATAGGGGAAAGAGGAGGTGAGCAGGCCCATGGTTTGCTGTGGGTGCCCAAGGAGCGAATGGGACCTGACAGAGGAGTAGAAAGAGGAACAGGAGGCGGGAGCCCCTCTCTTTTCCCCTCCCCCCTCCCATTGTCTTTTGTTTCAGCCAATCACGAGGCCTCGCAGCAGAAACGGGGCGTGGCTTCACCGAGCATGGTTTACCTGGGAGACACAAAGTCATTTTTGGGAGATACCAAGTCGTTTTTGGGAGACGCCAAGCTGTACGGAGGGGGACGGCCAGGAGGAGGAGGTGGCGCTGCAGGTGGAGGGGAGAAGCAGAGCCCAATGCCCTCTCAGCAGTATACAGGAGGAGGAGGTGGAGGACAGGAGGGCAAAGGAGGAGCTGCAAAAGAGGAGTCCCAGTCCCTGCTACGGGTAAGGTGGACACATGCACATGCACAACCTCCAACCTCCCTCTGTTCCACTTTCACTTCATTGTCTTATTTAGCTGATTCTTCCTTCTTTGTCTCATTAACTCCCTGATTAGAGTTTGTATACTCCTTCATCTTCGATTCCTTTAAACGACCCATGAGGATTAGACCACATGCAGTGAGCAGCTACAATGAAATCTATATTTCCTTCCTTCATATTGAAAGTATCAAGTTTGTCCGTGTGCATGATTCCATTACGTATTTTTCTTTCCCATAAGTTGCATTCATATATTTTTCTTTCCCACTCACAACACTAAGAAACTTGCCCGTTGCTTTGGGGACAGAGAGGCAAACGGACAGTTCCCATGGTTACCCACTGTCAGTCAGTTCCCGAACCCTACTTTGTGGCCCACAATGCTTTTCACTTCACAGTGATCTCATGGACTGGCAGGGAACAGACTGTGGTTCGCCAGCGCCACAGAGCTTATTGGCTATGATCACATTAGATCAGAATAGACTGGACTGTGTGTGTGCGTGCGTGCGTGCGTGTGTCAGGGCACTGCCATGGGTCTGTGTAAGTGGCAGTATTAAGTGTGAGAGAGTTGTGTTCGTGGTGTGTGTGCATGAACAGTTCAGTGTGTAAGTTGAGTGTGTGGCTTCTTTGAACAAGCTGTGGGTTGGCCCTTTGCATGTGTGTGTCTGTGCGTGCATGTGCTTGAGTGTGTGAGGTGTTGGCAGTCTCTTGGCAGACTGGGCAGGGTGGGGCAGCAAGAGTTTTACTCATTATCGTGGGTGGGGCAGTTTGTGTCTGAGAGAGAGTGAGACAGACAGAGAGACTTCATGCGTGAGAGAGAGAGGGAGGGAAACTAAGAAGAAGAAAGGACGATAGGGAGAGTCCCAAGAGATAAAAGTTTGTAGCAAAAAAACTTTACCTCTCAACATACTGAGTCCCGGCTAAAGAAGATTGTCATTTTTACATTTCTGTTGGCACACCGATAATACAACTCACCTACATTGTGTTGTGTAGTGAGATTAAGACATTGTAGGACAGGTAGGACAGAATTTCGCTGTGAAAGGGGGAGATAGCAGGGGAAGAGACCCAGGTTGGAACTGAACCTGTGGCCGCTGCAGGGGGACTCGCGGCACCGTACATTGGCCGTCTGCTCAACCAGGTGAACTATCGGTTGCTCCAACAGGCTTTTTGTTACCCTCCTGCTTCGAGTCTTTATGCTAAGCTAGGCTAAGCATGTTCTGACTTCTCACTTAACCCACAAAAAGCATATTTCCCAAAATGTTCAATTATTCCTTTTAAGCAGTAAAGTTGAGAGACCATCATTCACACAGTTTTCTCCAGCTCAGTATTGACGTTATGCAGTGTTTACACTGAGTGAAACATTCAAATATAAGGCTCATTTTTATGGCTAAGTCATTCCATTAAATGGACGTATTAAAAAATGAGTTTCAGTCATTTAAAAAAAATAATAAAGTTAGTCAGTAAGAGTTGAAGCTCAGCTTTTACTTTAAATGTCCACGAGGGTTAGTGCAGGCTTGTACATTCAAAGACATCTGCATATGTAGACACCTTGTGTCATGAAAATTATGTCCCAGTGATGTGTAAAACCACATCTGCCGCCTGTGTCCATTTTTCCATTTTTGGGGCCCTTCAGGTCCTTGAGGTGTTTAACTGCTCAGTAAGTGAGAGGGTGTAAAGGTGAGAAGGGGAAAGCGGGAGAGAGCGAGGGAAGAGACGAACAATTAAACAATTTATTAGAGAGGAGGAACATGACTCATTACTTTAATAGTTTCATAAGATATGGCCTCTGCTGCTGTCTTTCTCTTCCTCCTCAGAACAATATTTATTCTCAGTTTCTATGGCATACACTTACAGGTCCCACACAAACACGGACACACACACACACACATATCACTGACTCATCACTGACTCATCACTGGGCAGGGTCAGGGA
The DNA here is from genome assembly GCF_009819705.1 of Hippoglossus hippoglossus. NCBI lineage: Eukaryota > Metazoa > Chordata > Actinopteri > Pleuronectiformes > Pleuronectidae > Hippoglossus > Hippoglossus hippoglossus. Next base: position 7,753,278 of record NC_047161.1, read on the forward strand.
GGGGCACTGATGCAAAGGATCATCAGAAATAGCTAAGTACACACATGCACACACACACACACACGCGCGCGCGCAGGCGTTTAGTCCAATTTGAATGTGGCCTTTGACGCAACAGGGCAGATTCAGAATTATAAAAGGTTGAATCCGCCCAAAATACAAATTGACTCGTTGTAAATGGCAAGAAAGAAGCAGAGAGGGGGGGAGCTTGCAGGACGTGATGGAGGGAGGATTGAGGATGATGGAAGGATGCAGGGAGTGGGTCATTTGGAAGGAGGAGACGGATTAAAAAGGGACAAAAGTAGAAACAAATGGTCAGAGTCATATTTCATCTTAACGTGTGTTTTTTTTTTTTCCTTCAGCATGTGTGTATGCAGTTCTGCTTCTTGTGCGTTTTCCTCATCCTCACTTTGTTCTTTCTCTTCTCCTCTGCATCGATCTATCTCTCCCCCTTTCCCTTCGATACACACACACACACACACACACACACACACACACACACACACACACACACACACACACACACACACACACAGTTCTTATTATTCTGCTATGGGAGGCTGCTTGCTGCGTACTGACGGGAGAATATTTTCTTTTGAAAGGCCTGATCTAAGTATAATTGCTGCCTTGTTGAGACACTGCTCTGCTATAGGCTTTGTTTTCATAGTGAGTTATTACAATGAAGACATTTTCTCAGTCTGAAATTTTATTTTCTGGCTGTTTGACTGACTCCATGAGACAGAAAGCGCATGAGGTTTAGAGATGAAATTAAAGTAAAAGCTCGGTTGACGTTTTAGTTTATAAATGGAATGAGACAGACTTTGAGTAATGGTGGTTTTTCGAGTTAAGCGGGGCTGAGAAGGGTCCACCTCTGAGCCAAACATATGTGAATGTACCCAAACATGCGAATCAGCCCCCAAAATTTGGCTCATCTAATACGTCCCAGATTGTTTTCAAAGGGAACTCCACCTCAAGGACAGCGGAGAAGAGCAGATAAATGGACGCAAGCTGGGGAGAGGAAGGAGTTGTGGATCTGACCTTACAAACATAATATAATTGTCTTCATCTTATGTGGTCATAATGCACTGCTGAAATGTGAACCTTCGGGGTTTTAAAAGTCCCATGCGTGACATTCAATTCCATTTGAGTGGAGAGACGGACAGAGAAAGTAGAGGAGACGAGCTGAGAGTGATGAACGGGGATGTGTGCTTTCAGCAGATCAGAGAAGAGTTTCATTAAAGTTTCTCTCGTTTACATTTCTGCCCGACCAAGCTAATTATGTTTAAAAGACACACATATGCACTCACACACGCGCGCACACTCACACACTGTATTTCTTATTATTTTGTGTCTCATTTGCCTCCTTCCCTCGCATAAATTGTCAGTGTACATCTGTGTGACCGTATGTGTGTGCTTTCTGCTGCTCGTGTACCTAATTATGTGTGATGCGTCTGCATTGGCATTCTACCCGAGTGTGAGTGAGTGTATGTGGTTTGTAAGGAAATTAAACCATGAATTGAACTTATTTACCATGCTGATAATTTAAAAACCACTTTATATCCGCTACAGGAAATTATGAATCTCATGCTCCACTCAGCCTGTGAGTTTGTCACATTGTGCGTGTGTGTTTAATGTTTTTTTTAATTGCCTGCATGTAACTATGTTTGGCCTTGGCTGCATAGCTAATGTTAGCATTAATGGATGATTACTTACCAATCCAGGAGAAAGGTGTCTCCTGCTGTGCAAGTCAGTGCCAATGTTGTTTTATCTCGTCATGTTAAAGAAAGTGATGAAGAATTCCTGGAGCTGCCCCTTTATCTGCATCCATGCCAATTTCTAATGGGTTCCTTCTTGGATCATAACCCATCCTTCCACCAAGTTTTGTGGAAATCCATTTAGTAGTTTTTTGCGCAATCCTATTGAAAATCCAACCAACCAACCAACCAACCAAAAAACAAATTAACACAGTGTGAAAACCCAGCCTCCTTGGCAGAGATAATAACCAAAGGAAAAAGGATCCTAATCAAAAATATCTGCCGATGTTATGTGTTCATTCCTTCATAATAAGAGCACATAACACTAGAATATTGATTTCACAATTAGATGTTCCTTGTTCTCTTTCTCTGACATTTGCACAATCCCGACAGAAGTGCACAATGATCACTGTCTCGTCAGGTCATTTTGACCTTTGTTGCTTTATTCCTTTATTTGTTTATCTGGATACATTTTGGCATGAACTGAGTCTAGGTGAAAACGCACCGAGCCGTTGCTCTGTTATTATACTGTATATGCTTCAATACCCACCACCATAACGACCAACTGCTCCGACAGCCATTAAACATCAATATTCTAGCACAGTTAAGAGCAGCCTGAACCCAGAGCTCATATACAAAGATGCTCTGCTAAGGAGGGTTGGCATACTACACACAGCCCCTTATGGAAAAGATGAAGAAGAGCTGGCTTTATTTTCTCTAGTCACTGAAGTGCAGTTTTTCTGTTTGCATATGTTTATGAGTGTGTGTGGGTGTGTGTGCGCTGGAAAAAGATAGACACTGATATTCGCCAAACTCTCCTCCCTCACTCTCTCTCTCTCTTACACACACACATACACACACATACACGGTTGTCTGTTCTGGCCTGTTCCGTTTGTTTGTGTAGCAGTCACATTTCCCATCAGGACATAGACTCAAATAAACACAGTCATCCTGGAAAAAAAGCATGTGTGTGTGGTAGTGTGTGTGTGTGTGTGGTACCAAGTCTTGTGTGTTAAATCCAGGCTGTGTTTAGTGTACCAGAAACATAATCAGACAACCTGTTTGCTGTAATTTCGACCTGTGTACGTCTGTTTGTCTGTGGAAAGACTGTCTCTATGTGTGTGTGTTTCTGCTTTGTGTGTGTGTGTGTGTGTGTGTGTGTGTGTGTGTGTGTGTGTGTGTGTGTGTGTGTGTGTGTGTGTGTGTGTGTGTGTGTGTGTGTGTGTGTGTGTGTGTCTCAGAGTTACAGCCCGTGTGTGGCTTTACGCTGTGTGACAGTCCACAGCAGTCGTATTGTCTGCTCGGAATATTACATTTGGCTTGAAAAACAAATTACACCATTTTAACCACATTTAAACCTATTTTGGCTGTTCCACACATTGGCACACATGCCACGCTCGCACACACATATTACAGCTGACAACATGTGTAGCGGGGAAAGGTGACAGCTTGGCATCTTTGGCGCCACTCACCACAAAAATTAGCTTATTTGTTTGACAACATTCTGGCTCACGTTTCGAATGTTAATCCTCTTTTCAAGGTCTGATTGAGTGATTCTGACTTGTGTTTGAAAAATAAATAGAGAAAAAAGAAATCTAATGTTCCCTTTCAACCTGCTTGGAAAACATGATTTGCTTCTGCATCAGACAACTTCTTAACGTGTAAAGTCAATCATCAGTCATAGGAAAGTGCAACAAATTGACTTTAAAATCCCAGAATTTGGCAGAGTGGCTTTTTTTGGGGGGGTTAATTTCTGGCAGCAGTGTGGCATAGTGATTACTCACATGTCCCTCATTTACAAACACACAGGTTCAGTCCCCTTGTGCCTGAAGAGTCTCTGCTGCTAAAGCGTCCTTGAGCAAGACATTGAATCCCTATTTCCTCCAGGGCTGCTGCTGGGCAGTTGACCCTGCAGCCGGACCTTCCTGTGTAGAGGAGTCAGCAAGATAAGGAGTTACTCCTTCTGGAATCAGTGGAGTATAAGACAGACTTTCCTGTGATTATCTCAACTTTGCTGGCTGGCACTCGGAGAGCTGTCCTATTTATGACGAACCGCAGTAATCTGGCGCCAAAGTAGGAAAAACCATTAAAAGTATTCATATAGTTTTTGCTCTGCCCTCTCGATTAAGTATGATTACACAAGAATCCTGATCTTAAATGCCTTTTATAGAACAAACAGAGCCAACCAACATGCGGTAGTTTATATCTCATAATATCATGTAATGTGATATAATGAGTTTGACTGGAGCCTAACATGCCGTCTATTCAGATCCCTTCTCAATCCACTGAGTGTTTCATTGGTTAGGACACATGTCGCTAACACACACGGCCTCTTCATTGGTTCGTCGGGGCGCCCATGACACAGATGTTCCACCTTCCCCGCCAGTGAACCAACCAGGTGTTTTTCATCATGTCGACATGGCAACGGTAAAACACAGTGGTTATTTTAGCTCCTAGCTGTAATTTAGACGTTTACATCAATTACTGTTACAATCAACTTACACACACACTACTGGAAGTGTGCGTGCATATGCGTGTGTGCACATGCGTGTGCTTTTTCTATTTCTCGCTGTTTAGCAGCCATGGCTTTTACATTACAGTCATTCTATGTCTCTCTCTTTCTCTCTCTCTCTCTCCCCCCCCCACCCCCCCTGTCCTCTCTCTACATTTTGTGTAAGGCGGGAGCCATTCACCACAGGCTCTATGTTTGTGTGCGCATGTGCATGTGGACGCACACGCAGACGTGCATTTGCGTGTGTGTTCACACATGGAACTAATATTGAGGCCAGATGTTCCTTTTGCTACAACAAGAACTCTACACGCAACGCTAGCCAGCTACACACACACACACACACACACACACACACACACACACACACACACACACACACACACACACAGAGAAATGCATAGGGTACACCATTCTGGCAGCATTTGTGTAATTAGGAAGCTGATTGGTTAGATTAAAATTCCATCTGACCCCTGACCAATAGTTAATTTGAAAACCATGCCAGCCTCCTCCTTTCCTCCGTCTCCTGGCTCGTGTCTCCTTTCCTCATCTCCTATTTTAATCGGAGGTTCTTTCACACAATCAGGCCTTTTAGCCTTTTTTTTTTTTTAATGGTGACTGATGTAATTTGACAAACAAGGGAAAAAGGGGCTGGAGAAAATGATGGTGAATAGTATGTGTAAAAACTGCTTCCAGTAAATGACTGAAAGTAGAAAATGAGTACAAATGACTTTTTCCCTGTTTATCCATTAGTGTTTCCGAGGCCACGTATTGTAAAAGTGCCTTGCTTAGCAGAAACACATAATGAAGAACAATGTGCCTCTGTTTGACACACAATGTTAGCTGAAAGATTTTCTTGTCTTTAACCCTTTATTTTGAACTCCTCTGTTTGTATTTGTTTCGTGAGCTCACTCTCTTTTATGTCTTTAGGAGAAATGCCTCCACACTCCTTGTATTCAGGTGCAGTGTAGATCCCCTGTAAACCCACAACTGCAAAACAAATAAGAACACTAGTTAATTACCTCCACCAGGGAGGCTATGATTTAGTCCCTGTCGATTTGTTGGTTGGTTGGTTTGTCAGCAGGATTATTCAACAAATTTGAGATTTCCACAAAATGTGGTGGAAGGATTTTTGGGTCATTTTATATATAATTTTTCGTTTTTATTTTACCAATTTCCCAGGGAAAATCAGGTACATTCAGGGGACTGATTATTTATGAGTGTGTGCAATTTTAATTGAATTTAAGGGGTCTGTTGTTGGAAGTATGCACTCTCCTGAGTTCCATTCTAGCTCAATCTGCGTTCCCACCTACATTTGCATCCCTGTGAGTTTCCAGTCATCCCTCCTCTGTTTTGACGAACCCTGTGCTGCATGTCTCCCCCCCACTCTCTGTCTGCCCCCCCCCCCCCCCCCCCCCTCACAGCTTACTCTCTCTGTCCTCTCCAAAGGAAATTATAAAACAAAAATTAAAAGAAATATGTAATACAGACATGCACACATACAGGCTTGACCAGTCATTTTGACACTTTAATCCACGTTGCTGTAGGACACATAGTCACACCCTGCTTTTGTGTGTGTGTGTGTGTGTGTGTGTGTGTGTGTGTGTGTGTGTGTGTGTGTGTGTGTGTGTGTGTGTGTGTGTGTGTGTGTGTGTGTGTGTGTGTGTGTGTGTGTGTGTGTGTGTGTGTGTGTGTGTGTGTGTGTGAGAGACAGAGCGAGAGAGAAAGTGTGTATATATCTGTGTGTTTGTGAGTCAGCAATGCCATGGCAACCTTGGCGATCCAAGGCCCTCTTGGCAAGGCAGCAAGTTTGCCCTGGGCACGTGAGTGTGCAACAGATTTTGCCATCCAACTGTGTGTGTGTGTGTGTGTGTGTGTTTGTGCACATGTGAGTTGAATGTAAAGTGTAAAGTGGAGATTTTCACTCTTCTTCAACACTCATCCGCTGTTACACTCACACACACACACTCACGGTGCCATGCATACTTGATATCGGGGTAAAGCTAGACTAAGGGTGCATCAGTTTTCTCTCCTTCTCCCTCTCCCACTGTCTCCCCCTTTACTCCTTCCTCTCTCTCTCTGCCTGTCTTTCCCTGTGTGTCCCCAATGAGGTGTTCACTCATTATGAATTCTCCACTAGTATGTGTGTGTGTGTGTGTGTGTGTGTGTGTGTGTTTATGAATTCTGCTCCACCGGCATGATGCATCTTGTATACTCGATTTCCCTTCAGACCATTTCTTTTCTTTTCTGTTCTCTCACTTTCTCCTCTCTCCCTCTCTCTCTCTTTCTGTGCTGTGCAACACAACAGGACCTGACACAACTCGGCACAGCTTCAACTGTTCAAGACTTGTTTGCTCCCACAGTGTATCAACTGGTATTGTGTTCCTGTGGTCCTGTGTAGCTCGGTGCTGAAGATATTATTGGCTGGTTGTGCTGCGAGAGCCTTGTTTTTTGTTCCATCTTCACAGCTAAGAAGTTTTGATGGGCGCCATAAAGAGACATTTTGCGCAAGTTACATTTTGGGCTTCGTGCCACTGCTACTTCAGTACATCTATGGGCGACGTTCTCATAACAAAGAATGTGTCCAACAGACGAAACAAATGAGGCTCTCTGTCTGCACAAATGTGGGACTTCTTTTGTAGATTTTGAATATGCACAAAAGGAGGATTGAAAGATTGACAACACACTGTTCACATAAATCCATACTACTTTTGTAATTATCTTGAAGGCGTTGTTTTTACCCCTGTCCATTTGTTTGTTGGTTTTCTGCTTGGTTGGTTGGTTGGTTTGTTTGTTAGTAGGATTATGCAAAAACTATTTAACAAATTTCCATGAAACTTAGTGGAAGGTTGGGACATGAAAGAGATCATTAAGATTCCTTGTTGATCTGGATGGAGGTGATGATATTTGAAAGGTTAAACGTCTTCGTAGATAAGATTCTCAGACTCTTGGAGTCGGTACAGGATGCTTGTATTGTCTGTAGCTTGCTTTGCCACCATTCTCTTGCGGCTAAAATAGTTTTTCCAGTGTCTCATTTTGGAGCAGTGACACAGTGGTGCAAGAAGAGGCAGTCATCTTCCACCAAACCACAAAAACTAAAAAGACTCGTCACTTTTCATGTGAGGTGAGTCTGCTCTATTTCAAAGATTAGATCTGTCTACTCTTTACTCCAAGCAGAAAAAGCACCATCTACTTGTCAAACCAGTGGGATTTCTCCTGTCGAGTACTAATCACGGAGTATATGTGCCATCATAGTGACATTTCAAAAGGTTTTTGTTAATCACTTTTATTCTAAAAACCTGTTTATTCAAATATTTATCTTGGCCAAGGCTCGTTGTTTGGCACCGTTCTAAAAAGGTCATTTTCCATCTGAAGTTTGAGCTCAAAGTCAAAGCAATGGAATTTTAAATACCCCAATAATTACAGCATGTAATTAATGAAACAAGTGTTCCTCTTTTTCCATTAAGGCAGACTATTATAACAATTTGTTTAAATCCTGTGTTTTTATTGGGGCTCACACTCATAGTTAATAGTCTTTTAGTTGGACATTTCTTTTTGGATGTGACGTGACTAAGATACAGGCTTTATTTTTTAATTTTGAGAGAGAAACCAGATAGATTTAGAAAGAGACAAAAGGTGACAGACTACTCTAAATATGTTTGTAAACATCGGTGTAATGATGGTGTAATTTGTGTGTGTGTGTTTGTGTGTGTGTGTGTGTACTATAAAGTAGAGCTGTTACTTGAAGATGCGTCATTGCTGCAGGTGTTTGGCTTCTGAGGTTGTTCAGACTCACACAGAAACACACACTCACTCTGACACAAACATTCACACACTCATGTCCCCTAGTCCCAACTATCCTGTTTCTTAATAGACCAGGTGCAGCCAAACAATGGGCGTGCGTGTGTATGTGTGTGTGTGTGTGTGTGTGTGTGTGTGTGTGTGTCTGTGTTGCTCACATGTCCCTGAGCAATTTTTTTGTTTTCCAAGTTGTCGTTGTGATTTTGCAGCATGAACATCTAAAAGCTAAAAAATCGTATGAAAGTGGGACTCACGGAGCACACACGTTTACACACACTGTGTTTATTGAGTCTGGCTGTATCTTTAGTCTATGTTTATGTTTCCCATTAGAGCAAAACATAGCAACTGACCTCATGTCCATTCGCACTAGATCAACACAATTACAACACTGTAATCTCCTCTCCTCTCTGAAATGTCGGAACCCCGATCCGTCTTTCTAACTGTAACCAGATATATATTTTTTAATTCAAGCCAAATCCGATAGCATCCGCATCCAGTCCGACATTAACTCCTCTCTTTTGGAGCTCAGGTCACTAAGATAACCAAACACATTTTAGAGGGGAAAAACATTCCTCTGAAAGTGGACCCATGTTATTTTTTTGATCCAACACAGTTTACTAATTAAGAGCAACTGTCTCTCTCAAAGCCACAGACCTGAGAGGCGCAGATTAGATGTTTGCTGGTAATCAGAGACTGAAAATCTCTACTGACAATAAACAGAAGACTGGAACATTTTTTAGTGGGAAAGTAAAATTTAGTCTTTCATGTCATGTAATACTTGCAGTTGAAGAAATAATAATTCTTGGGTATTGCTACTTTGATTTTACTTTGATATGTTAAACAATAATGAGTCTAGAGTCGCTCGCCAAGGTAATTACTGAGAACTTTGCTGGCAATAAGTCAGCCATGTCAAGGAATATGAGCAGATAAAAGTTCATGCAAAATTTAATGAAAGCCCCAGGTTAGTTATGTATTTCAAAGAAAAGGTGTAGATGGTATAATTTGAGTTAAAGGTACAATAATGACTCAAACTGTCTGTTGGAATCATCCAAAACAGTTTACAGTAAGATCTTTGTGTTCAAACATGGACTGGACATAATGATGGATGATGCATCTTCGCATCCTCCCACTATTCAATAATGAAGCTAAAATATCTAGGGTAAGAATGCCCCCATCTTGCGCCTCTGAAGTCTGCCAGCTAGCAATCAGGGGATGGTTTCGCCGATACACATTCTCGACCAATCATGAGTCTCTCAGCTGTCAATCATGACAATTCAGCCTGTTTTGTAGCATCATATAACTAATTAAAACGAAGCTTGCTCAAAAAAACATTACAAGGATAAGAATAAGCGAAAATGACAAAACACACTTGATTCATGTTCCTTTAACATGGAGAAAGCAGGATTTATGACCTATACTGCAGCCAGCCACCAGGTGGTTTGGCTTAAACTTTGAGGAGTTGTCATGTCGTCCGTCCTCTTGTACAGTCTTTGGGTTCCACCTTAGTTCCTGAAGTTCCGAAGAAGAGATATAAACCTGCAAATATAAGATCCAATGATGTCATCAACGGTAATTGGAATCTTTGTCATTTTAAGCAATTTAAAGGTGCCCTGTGGAAGTCGATCATAGTCAGTGTTTTTCACAGAAATAAATGGCCTGTATCCTGGAGGTTCAACAAATGTGCTGAGATTCTTTCTTTTCGTTCGGCATAAAACATGTTTTTAAATATTTAAACCCCTGCATTATTTACACCCATATTTTCTCACTAGCTGTCTTCTTCTTCAATGCCCTTGTTAGTGCTTCACTATGTTTGTTAGCATGATGCCACCACCAACAGTCAGTGAAATGGAAAGAAAACAGTGGTGTAAAAATCACAACGACAAACATAAACAGAACAGGGACCTACTCAGGAAAACACTGCTCAATAGTGCTCCTGGTGGTCAGAAACTCCACAGGGAAACTTTAATCACAAATTAACCACAAATATGCCAATGCTATAAATAAGTGTAATTGTTAACAAATGACTGGATACAAAATAAAAGTCCCTAAAGATGCATACGAGTGAATATGTATAAAACATGCAAACAAACAAGCAAACATGTACAGGCCTTGCAAACACATGTGAAGGATCATCATTATCTAAAGCCCCTTATTTGTAGATCAACCAGGAAACAAGTGTTGCATTACCTCAAGACCACCGAGCGAGCGAGCCGCAGACATAGAGAAAGAGAGGGAGAGAAAAGGGAGTGCCAAAGGAGACAAGAAAACGAGTCGGAGAGACGGAAAGAGTTAGGGAGGGACGACAAAGACGGAAAGATGAGAGAGAAGACGGAGGGAGACAGAGTAGATAGAAATAATGGCAGACAGAGAGAGAGAGAGATGGTAGCAGCTGCCAAGCTCTGAGTGGGGTTAAGCATCACCACAAGTACAACCTAATAAGGTCTGAAAATACACACACACAAACACACACACTTGGCCGGTGTTCAGACTCTGTATTTCTGCAGTAAGCAACTGTAAGCAGTAACTCACATCTGGCCCCAGAGCCTCTAAAGCTGAACACTGTTGTGATGCATAATGTTGAAGTCTTGTTTGAGGTGTTTCCCTGTGTTGGTCTGACAGCTACTTCAGCTTCATGTTGCTGTTCTACAATATCAAATTCAATTAGCATTAACACACCTTTTTGGATTTGAGCAAAATGTGTGTGGTTGTTAAGAAAAACAAAACGATTACTGTGCGAGACGATCAACTATTTATCACAGTCAGTTCTGTCTGCTTCAATATGCCCCTTTCTGCCTGCAGTGTGCATCAGGGGGTCTGCAGCTATAAGCCAGTTAGGTTTTAAACTTTTTAAGGAACCACTAGAAACTAAATTTGAGACCAAACTACACCCAAAAAGATAAAATATACTTGTTAAACGCAAGTTACATTCCACCACCTTGATCCCTGTTGTCTTAAGTTGGAAAAGTTTTTGACACACACGCGGTTTGCAACATGAGCACTTCCAGTTCTTGGATTTAACCACCACGAGCTCTTGTCATTCTCAAGCCCCTTAGTGTTAAAACGTGCATTTCCCCACTAGCTAGCAGGCTGGCTACAAACATACCCAGAAAGAGACTAACGATACAGCGCTCACCGGAGCTAATAATTCGTATTCATTTTTGGCGAAGTCGAGAAACTTGCACTTTGACCTTTGGCGGTGACGTGCCAAAACAATTGAGACTTACCTGGAACTGTGGCCACCCTGTGTATGGTTTGATGTCTACATGTCTTCCATCTATGTTGTTCTTTAAAACTGTGAACCTGATAGAGGCGTGACAAAGGGTTTTCAGTCTGCAGGGAACAAAAAAACAACAGATTACTTGTCATCCAATGTATGTGTATGTATGTAATTGTTGCTGAGTTACTCATTTGAAACATCTTAGGAATCAAAGTAAATAAAGCACCAAATGTTTCTGTTTGTGACGGCAAAATTTCTATTTAATCCATTCCTCGTATTTCCTACTCTACAGCAGATATCATATCTTCAAGGCTGTTTTTACCTGTGCTGATAGCGACACGTTGGTTCAGCGTGTGTGTTCACTGTGAGTCACAGAAAAGTATTTAGCAGACAGCGTCATGCAGTTTTATCAGCGTGCTGGACATCATATGAATTGTTATTACGCTGTAAACCTTTCCCAGATGTCTTTCCGTGAAGGTGCCATGGCGTTAAAACTATTTAAACTCATCTTTTGTTATAAGCATTTTCTGAGTTGTAATGTGAAGCTGCAGCTCATACAATTAGAGCGTCTGCTTTATTTATTTCTAAACGGCCCCACAACTGGATTGAAGATTGTGCTTCTCTGCTCCTCAGCTCTCCAAAGCCTCTATTTAGTGCTCACAATCCATTTAAATATTATTAAGCCCCTGCAGCACTTTACACCTGTTACGTTAAAGTCGAGACCCATCGTGGACTGCATCAGGTACAAATCACGTTATCTGGTCTGAGCAATAAGTGGTGATCTAGTTTTGAGGCCAAATGCGAGAAAGTAGGAGAGAAACTCTTCGACTCCTCTGTTATTTGACGGTAATCTGATTTAAAGACTAACATTGTAACGTGCACAGTTTAGGATTTATCTCGTCTGTGTTTATGTGTCTTTTTAGTTGGGTATCTAAAATGTTTTAAAGTGAAACAGTTAAACATACAGATACTGGCCAAATGATGGAGTGGTAATGGTTTTAGTGCAGATCGCTGTGTGTGTGTGTTTTCTACCCTTGAGCCACAAGAAGTGTGGACATGGTACTTCTAGCGTGCATGTCTTTGAATGACAACTCCTCATGTAAACTATAACACAAACATGAACGCCGCAGAGGCAGCTTTGCGTATCGGTACAGCAACATTACTGTGAAAGGTCTAAACAAACTTAGCGAGTCAATGGTTCTATGCTAAATAAAAGCTGTTGAGTACCTCGCCAGTGAGGTGAGGAATGAGACTTGACATTACTGCCTGCAACTCAGCCCTCCGGAGTAACCTAAGACGCCAAAACGCAAATTGTCATCTCCTGTATGTATGCGCACAATGTAAATTAAATCTCAAACACATACACATACACAGACACACAGACAGACACACACAACGAGACAACCCTGCTCTCTTGCTCCCTTTGCCCCTGGAGGCAGGAAAAAAGCAAAGAAGCTCTACAAAACAAAGTGAATAACTGGAGGATGGAGAGATAGAGGATAACTTTGTGCCGCTTTCCCTCACTGAACGTTATCACTTTCTTCACTGAGTGTACCTTGCTCTCCCCTCTCTCTCTATCGCTATCTCCCTCCACCCCTTTCTCCACTGATGGGAGATTAAAAGCTGATAGGAGATCGCAAAGACATGTTGCACTCCTGTTCTGACACACACACACACACACACATGCATATAGACGGTAACATTAGCTCTTGTATAGCTGGGAGCTCCTGATGTAAAACACATGTTCCTGCCTCAGCAGTGTGTGCTGGTGTGTCTACGGCTGTTTAAACCAACTTTATCGCTCCATCAGTTCAGAGACAAGGAACGATTCATTCAGCGAGCGAGAGAGAAAGGAGGGAGGGGTGGAGGGTAGAGGAGAAGTGTGTGTGTGTGTGTGTGTGTGTGTGTGTGTGTGTGTGTGTGTGTGTGTGTGTGTGTGTGTGTGTGTGTGTGTGTGTGTGTGTGTGTGTGTGTGTGTGTGTGTGTGTGTGTGTGTGTGTGTGTGTGTGTGTAGATGTGTGTGTTAGGGAGACAGTGAGTGACAGTTTTTTTCCCTTCTGTATTAATCAAACCTTTGGAAAGTCGGCCCGCTGTTATTGAGACTACGGGTAATCCCAGAAATCCAGTGTTGTACAAGCCTGATACCTTTTTTGTGTTTTCACTTTAAAGACAGATGACTTCGGCCTCCTATGTGCAGTAAAATGTTTGACAGCGTTACAGACTGTGAGAACACGTCTCAGTGGTTCCATTACTTTTGAGCCAAAAAGTGATTCCACAGATGCAGAATAAATCTCCACTAAGTACCGTTTGTTTTTCTCCATTGATCGAGTCAATCAAAATCTGCCCTTAAAACGAGATAAAATGAGGTGTTTTTGCCATTTGCACTGATAGGAGACCAATAAACAGTTTATCAACTTAGGAACTTCTGTCTACATTTCTTTCCGTTGTGATGGTTTTGGTGCCAAAAAGGTTCCTGGTCTTGTGGTTGATACTTTGCTCGGGTTCAGGAGGGAATGAGGTGGATTTTTCAGGCCTGAAGGTTGAAAACAGCAACATGTTGAGTGCAGCTTCATTCAAAAGATAGGGAAGCAAACCCAGTATCAATATCGAGGTGAAGAATGGACATTTCTTATAATTTACTATATTAATCTTAAATCAAATTTATAAAATTGTGTTTTTGTCTATTTAAGTCATCAGGCTGGAAGATGCCCTTCTGGCCAAAAACTCTAGAATCTCAGTGTCTTTCCATGTTGACATCTACGACGGCGTCTTCTACGTGTATGGCACCTTTCTTTTTATTTAATTTCTTTTTGTGAGGGTTTTTTCAGTTTAGCATCTGTCGCATGTTAGAAACGTCATCAATCTGCCCTCAAATGGGCTCATCGGACATTTTCCACACACTTAACTTGAGATCTGGGAGGAAAAGTACTGTAAAATGTCCAGAACAGGTGATTCTGACATTTGTGTTCTCCCACACAGTGCCTCCGAAAATCTTTTATAATCCATTATCAGGCCAATTTACCAGATTGTCACAGCACTTTAGATGCAGTGAAAAAGCAAAGAAGTTAAAAAAGGACTTTTTTGTTTCCTGAGTTCAATACCTGCTGCGCCTTCGTACCTGGAACTGTTCAGTCAGAAAGTGCTGGGAGTTGAGTCATGTCGTCTAAATTGAAACAGTGGAACTGACGTGAAAAAGACCAGCGGTAAAGTTATGTCTGCTTTTGCCTTTTTCTGGGCCCAACAGCTTCAACAAAAAAGAAGAAAGAAAGAAATAACAGACAGTTAGTCCGCCTGAAAGGTGTAATCCATCAAAGACAAATCAGCAAATTAGTATATGAAGTTTTTTTCTTTTCCCGAGTTTACGTGGTGCCCTCGGTTTAGTTCGGTTTTCACTCCCCCCCCAGCTTGACAATAGAGTGTTACTGAAGCACTGGATCAGAACTGTTCACATTTTAACTAAATCGCAGAGTGCTGTGAAATTAAAGCTACAAAGCATACATGTCGATAACATTTTGTTGAACCCATTGATGGGATGGTCGAGCGCGGTGAGCGAAATAGCAGAAAACAAATAGATTTGCTTGATAAAGGTTTCTTCTTGCCGCCAGTCGTTCTAGCAGAGAGAACTCATCTACATTTAAATTCAGCGGCCAATGTGTGTGGTCATCCGTGCCTTTTGATTTAGTGTGTGTGTGTGTGTGTGTGTGTGTGTGAGCGCTTTATTGACCGGCAGATGAAGGCTGTGTGTGTGTGTGTGATGAAAAGCAGGCGACCAGATGGACTTATGGGAAATAAAAACCTTTTATTTATTTATACCATTTGATTAAATGGCATTTGTTTCCATCTCTTGGTGTGTATGTGAGTCCATGTGTGTAACGTGTGTGTGTGTGTGTGTGTGTGTGTGTGTGTATATATATGTGTGTGTGTGTGTCTTGTATTTAATGACAAATAGAATAGAGGGATCAGAGCAATCAGGTTTGAATGATTACTATGGGAATGAGGGAGAGCAACTGATAGAGGGGTAGAGAAAGGGGAGCAAAAGAGACAAAGTCAGATTAAAGAATCAACAAATACTTTCACGTCAACACTGAAAATATTGCTTCTGTTTGTTCATCTCTCTCTTTCTCTCTCTCTCTCTTCAGATAATACCATTTTTTACTTTTCTCTTCATGCTGTATGAGCTGTTATTTATTTTTAAATATATCAGATACGTGAAAATGGCATTATTAGATATAACAGTCTAATAATATATCAGTCTTGCAGCTAACAAGCTATTTTGTCTCAAAAAAACATTGTCCATTAAATGTTCTCACAGCCTCAGGTGACGCCCTCAGTTTAACCAGCCAACTAAGGGTGTAGTTACTTTTAATCATTGGTTTAACTGTTGATTATTTTCTTGAGTAGTTTAAAGTGAATAGTTTAATTTAAAATACAGGCATTTAACATTTAAATAACTAATCAAAACTGTTTAACAGATTCATTTTGCCCCGATCAACAGTTGGTTAAAAGATGATTTAACAAACATTAGTTGAGATGCTGGGACCAAAGACTCTTTGTAATATTAGATTCATAACTTACTTATATTTAGCAATTCATCTACAGTCTAAATTGCTGAAGGCTCATTTTCTGCTGTTTACTGATTCACTTATTGTTTTAGCTGTTGTGAGTGAATATAATGCATGTACGGTGAGTCGTTTCTGCAGTGCTGCTTCACCTTTGGTCAGATTTATTTAAAATCAGTGTCAAGTGCATGAGTCTGCCTGAAAGACATTTGTTCGGCCCAACTGATTTAATATTCAGGGACGTTCTTGTGGTTAACGGTGCAGCGTCCAAAGGTCACCCTCCCATCACTTCATAAATATTTGGTGTACATTAAATCCAGGTTGAGAACTGAGAAGGATTTTTATGCACCTTCCTCATTAGTCAGAGTCAGACTGCAGCTGAAGTGGCTGGTATAGAAAACTATGCAGATTCCAAAGTCAACACTGATGTTTTGTGAGCAGCACAATAAACAGAGGGTTTATTTAACAAGTGCCAACATTCAATTGCAGTAAAACACACTTAGGTTAATTAAGTGTTGAAGCATTCACATTTATTTGGTAATAAAGTCATTCATTTTATTAATATACACAAGGTATATCATTTTTGTTGGGGTCTATGTTTCAAGGTAGATGACGGCTTCTTTCAGTTGATAAATTATATCCCTCTTATATAATTTGTATCTTTAGCGACAGTGCAAATCTAACAGATGACAGTTGTCGCATGAATAATCTCACAAACTGTCATCAGTGCTTTTGCGGCTCATCTCAGTGCGGCCCTTTTTAATGTACAGACAAAAACACAATGACGAAGATCAAAGTCAAGAAACAATAAACCCCCCCAGAGTTTGAGGTCAGTCACATTGCTCTGTGTGATTTTTGTGGTTTTCTTTTGTCTCGCTGGATTTTTCTCATTAAGATAATTTTAGGTTGGATGCTTTTCTAGGAAAGTTTGTTGGATCATAGCTGAGATGATTTAGAAATGTGGATCCCTGGAGCTGCCAGCACACGCTGTGTGTGTGTGTGTGTGTGTGTGTGTGTGTGTGTGTGTGTGTGTGTGTGTGTGTGTGTGTGTGTGTGTGTGTGTGTGTGTGTGTGTGTGTGTGTGTGTGTGTGTGTGTGTGTGTGTGTGTGTGTGTGTGTGGCTCAGTTCATGAGTAATAGCTGTAACTTACAGAGAATGTAGTGTGTGACTTCACAACGTATGTGTCTATACTGAACACCGACTAACAACCTGCGGCTTGCTGGACACACTTGTGTGCATGTGTGTGTGTTCCAGAGGGGAAAAAACCAACGGAAGACAAGGGGTGTCTACATATGTTCCAGCACAGATTCCAACCTCATAAATCACTTCAACTGGTGTTCAACAGTTAATCGCTCTCTCTCTCTCTCTCTCTCTCTCCCCCTCTCTCCGTAGAAACACACTGTTCTTCCTCTGCCAACAGAGAGATTTGTGTTCTGTCTCTCTGTCGTATAAGATTAGTGAAGAGACAGACAGAACTGAAGGAGGAGAGGGAGAATGAGCAGGAAGTAGATGGAGGAAGGGATATAATGGAGGGAGGAGAAAAGACAGAAGGAGAGATAGAGGAAAACAAGGTTTTTGCCTTATTCTTGGCAACATGTGTTTGTGTGTGTGTTAGTGTGTATGTAGCGTGCGTGCTCTTTTGGTCATCTCTTCTTCTACATCATCTCTATACTTGCATCTGTGTTTGCTTGGTACGTGTGTGCGTGCGCACGTGTGTGATTCTTTATCTGTGTGTCCTGATGTTATCCAGATGTGCAGCAACGGTGGGCTGTAAAACTCAGAGTTATTGTCATAACATTGTTGCTCACTGTGTGCATGTGTGTGTGCGCATGTGTTCGTGTGTGTGTGTGCGTATGTGTGTTGCTTCCTGTCGTCGTCCTAGCACTTTATTACAGAGCTGATGGAGAGCCAGCACACGGACACTCTCTCTGTCACACACACACACACACACACACACACACACACACACACACACACACACACACACACACACACTGTATGAGCAAACACAAGAGTCAGTTTTCTGCAGTGTAATTGGTTCCAATATATATTTACACACTCTTTACTCCATCTGTGTCCAGGATGTTGAGCTCCTGCTCTGTTTGCTCATCTGTGTTGGTCCAGTTGGGATCGCTGGCAGTGATTAGGAATCAATCGCTGTAGCAAGGCCCAGTCAGAGCGTGGATATACATTATATGATATATAGGGTTAAACTATTTGGTTTTGTCAAAATCGCACTTTGAAAGAGTGAAATTTGGAATTGCAAGATTTTAACTATAACTTAACACACATACCAGTGTTAACTAGCTAACAGTGTGGAGCTGACTTTTCTTTCACTGACCCTGGGAGTAACATGCATTCAAACTGAAATATTGTGATATTATATCAGTGCTTCGATATATTTCTCAAATCATTCAGCCTCACTGTTAAATGAACAAAGCACTATGTACAATAACAGACTGCAAAAAAAAGTCTAAACACAACAAATGCTCAACACAAAGTAACTTCAATGATTATTCCTAAATCTTTGTTTCTACAACTTCTTTACCTCACACCTGCTGAGATATGATGGCTATTGTTCTTTCTTGAGGCTATTGAGAAAAACAGTTTAAGATGACTAATGATGTGTCACATGAAGCCTTAATGTGGTTCAGTTTCTGCCTAGTTTTTCTTTTTCCCCACAACACCATCTTAAGTCAATTACTGTCAATCACATGATGCAGTGGTAAAAATAAATAAGTCTTTGCCAGGTCTCTGTCTCCTTCCCCCCTATCTCTCTTTTCTCTCTCCTCTTCTCCACCCACCTCTCCTCTCCTCCCCCATTTGTCTCTGCTCACCCCGACCGGTCGAGGCAGATGGTCGCCCACGTTGAGTCTGGTTCTGCTCGAGGTTTCTTCCAGTTAATGAGGGAGTCGCCAAATCCTTTATAATTTTTAATATCTTGACCTATGTAAAGTGCCTTCGGATAATGTATATCATGATTTGGTGCTATACAGTTACAATTGAATTGAAATAATCTCTTAAAGATATGTTATTGTGGACGAAAGCACATTTGTCACCTGGAAGGCTTTCAGTTTAAAAGAATGTCTCACACTGCACAGTTGAGGACATTCACGTGCACTGAAAAACATGGAGTTTCACTTTGATGATATCCATGTCTCATCCAACCTGTCGCCTTCTATCTAAAGTCTCTTCAAGGGAGGGTTGGGGGGGGCGGGGCTGTACATCACTAAATGAATCTCTGGGCCACTAGAGGGTGCATCGAGCTGTGGCTTCCTGCACAAAAATATAAAACCAATGTCCCAAATGTCTACAAAATAATAAAGACTGTTTAATGGAGAGAGAGAGAGAGAGAACAAGAGAGAGGAGCTGGAGGTGTCATCAGTTTGTGTGACACTTGACTTTTTATCTTTTATTTTTCCATCCCTAACCCCCGGTCCCTACATTCTGCTCTGCATGATATACTCGGGAGAGAGTTTGACCAACTGCTCTGGATTTCAGCGGCGGCCCGTCTGCCCTGTAGCTCGGTGCCACAGCTACTGTTGGAAACGACCGGTATCTCTCCTCCGCTCCCTTCTGTCGACTCCACTACGTCCGCGTAGCGCCTCCATTGTTTTTATTTGTTTTCTCGCTGTGAGGAGACGAGAGACAAATGTAGCCGCAGATGAAATAATGAAAGAAAACTGGAAAAAAAAAGGAAAAGAGAGAATCAGAGCTAGATTTCTTTCTCTTTTTCTGTGATTGTTTTCTCCTGCTCTCCACCCTCCTGTCTGCCTCGATCACCCCCTTGTGTCCTCCCATCCCTCTGTCTCTTCTTCTTTCTTTTTCTCAGTAATGACTAGGTGCTAAGTATCACTTTAAAGGTCATGATATTTGCTACCTGGAGGTGTCTTTAGTGAGTGTACGAGTGTGTGTGTGTGTGTCTCATTATGAGAAGTGTGTGTAACAGTGTGAGGGGAATAAGTCATCCCTCAGGCTGTATCTGGATGAATGTGTCTGTGTGGGTATGCTGGATATCAAGCTGTTCGTCCAAAATCTTTTTCACTAGTGGTAATTTGTTCACTCTCTTCCCCTGTTTCTTTCCCTCAGTTTTCCTCTTGTTCTTCCTCTCCTCCTCTCGCTGTCCCTGCCTCTCCCTCTCTCTGGTTCTTTTTCAAACAGATTGCTTTCTGCAGGGGTGGTAGAGAAGAAGAAGAACAGATAGACAGAGAGAGAAATTGAGATTCCTTGTCCTTGAGTGACCCAGTTCCATTTCTTGCTGAAAATGGAAAAAAAAAAAAAAAGAGTCTGCTTTGTAGTTTTCTTCAACCACTGTCTCCATTACAAGGTTTTTTTCTTATTGGTTTTTTTGAATTTAATAAATTTTGCTCAGTGTGCCTTTTTCTTTTCTTTTTACCTCCCCTGAATGATCCAAACAGCCGATCCAGGATATTGAAGTGCAGACTGAAGTTATTACTGACAGGGAAGCAGGGATCTTATACCATTAAAATGGTTTATCTCTAAGAATGCTATTTAACATCTGGCTTTTTTTCTAAATATGTGAATTTAGCATCACGTAGGTGTTTTAGCCTTTGTAGTAATCACAACAGGTCGTTTCTGCAGCTCATGTACCAGTGTATTACCACACCCAGTAAACGCACTGCAATTTACAATCAGTTTACATCAATATTTAAGGCAGTGTGACATTTTAGGATTAGTGAAATTGAGTTAAAACACTCTTCCACCCATCCGATAGCTATAGTGCTTATCCTGTGAGGGTTGCAAGGAGGATAAAATCGTTCCCAGGTGACATCGGGTGAGAGGTGGCGTACATCCAAGAGAAGTCTTCCGTTTATCGCAGAGACATGGAGACACTGACTTAAACCACTTCAGATGTGATTTTCATACTTAAGAGTCCATGTCTTTGTTACATTGTTTACATTTGATTTGGTTGGTTTTGGTTTCACTTTGTAATTCAGGGAGCAGACTTAAGAGTTTTGTATGACATACGTACGTCCGGCTGTCATCACCTACGTGCCTCTACATATACTCCACATTGATTGGTTTGTAGACGTGCGTGTGTCTGACATTGGGGTGTCGTCAATTCGTCAATTGTATTTGCTAACTTTTTGAATAAGGTGCAGAGAAAAAATGTCTGCTGTCCCTCGGTTAGAATGGAGAAAATGAAAGAACCTGTTCATTGCATTAATTTTGTTGCCACTGTATAATGATGGTATTCCAACCAGCAAAATGAACGTCCTTTACGTTCAAATACTATATTATCAAAGGGAAAGACTACCAGCAATCCCGCGAGCAGCTTTCGTTTCTTTGTCTTCCTCAACTGTCTTAACTTCCTGCCATTGGTCCAGAAGACCGAACCATCCCCAAAAAAGGGTTTTCAAGACCACCTCTTATGGTCTTATCAAGTTAGGTCCATGAAAGTGCCCTAATGGAACCTGGCAACCTATTTATTTGCATGTAAAACCGAGATTAAGAAGTGCACAGTGGCTGGAACTGTGGCTTTCATTGAGAACTATATCATCCCTAAAAGCTGCATATTGCAGAAACACAATAAGTATAAATAGAACACTAAGCCTTAATTTACTTTTCGTCTGGGGATGTGGCTTTTACTGTAGCTTTTTGCATTAGCTGCCTGTGGAGGTGTCGGGGCACAGTTTGTTTCTCCGCCAGGTTTCCAACCTGTTGATGGATCCGAGTGTTTGGCGGCGGCTGTGTGCCACGAGCGAGTCTAATTAAGGCCTCAGATAAAGTGACAGCTCATTTTTTAGAAGCCAGATAGGACACCTCTCTTTTTTTCTTTTTTCTCCTCCTCAGTGGATCGAGAGCTGTGTGAGGCACAATATGAAAATCTCTCCACAAACAGGATGTCAGGTGATACTCCCAGAGCAGCCATCTCTCTCCCTCCGTCTCTGATAACGAGAGGTTATCATACATGGTGCTACCTGGAGCAAATGGAACAGAGATGGGACATCGATTACATGCACGCTCACACACACACACACACACACACACACACACACACACACACACACACACACACACACACGCACTCGCTCCTTGGAGAATAGCTGATCCGTTTGGATGGCCATCAACACCCTGAGAATGTGTCCATCTTTTTTTTTTTTTTTTTAACTGTGTGTGTGTTTGTGTGTGGCCTCACTGCAGCGAGAGGACTTTGAGAAAGAGAGGGGGATGAAGGGATGAAGGGGGGGTTAGAGTAATTCAGATATTGATGTGGTCGCACTGCCAAACATCACTGGAGCCACAGTGGTGGCTCAGAAAAAAATACAAACTGAATTCAAAATGAGTTTGGGAATTAAACTACATAGATATTTAGAGGGGCAGGGACATTATTAAAATACACACAGATCTACTACAGCTCACATTTTCTAATATTTCACCCCCACACAATTTGCATACTTAAGTTGTTTATATCTGCACAGCCCAGGATCATACGTTTTCGTTAAAGGTCTCCAGATGCTTAAACTTATGACATGGATGAGGAAGACTGGCACCAAAAAAAAATATGTGCAGTAAAAAGCTAATGCCTTATGCAGTAGAAAAAAATGACAAAATACATACATGACACACTAGTTTATTGAGTAGCACTATAAAATTTACTAGAAAAAAAATATTCATTAATAATTTTGTCATCAAGTCCAAACCTTATCAATTACCAGCTTCTAAAATGCGATACTTGCTGCTTTTACCATTTTACAGCTACATTTTCATTAATTTTACATCAGTTTTGAACTAAACACATTATTTATGGCCCTGGGAAATAATGAATGAATGTATGAATATCAACTAGTGAATTTACCGATTCATACAGATGTTCATTTTCCCCTCAGGAAGAATTGTGAGCACCTCTGTACTTGTAAGCATTATCATGGGGGTCAAATTGGACTAGGTTTACTACAAGGTCCCCGTAAAAACTAATCTGACTCAACTCTACTTTGCTCAAACATCAATCAGCAAATGTTAAAAAATGTAACCAAGATTGTTGAACATGAGCTAAAATCAGCACTGTCACTGTGCCATGTTGATGCTGTGCACTATGTATGTAGCTCAAAGCCCGGCTGTGTCTAAGCTTCACAGAGTCGCTACCACGCCTGTCGACTCAATCCCTTGTCTTAGCCAAAGCTAACGTCTCATTTCACAGCGTTAAAGGAAAATCCTGGATCTGCCCATTTATCCAGAGGTGCTCCAAAATTGAACGGGTTCTTCTTTAGGTCATGCCCCACCCCTCCTCTAGGAACTTACTGGAGATTGGCTCTGTAGTTTGTAAATAATCCTGCTGGCACTGTGTGGCAACGAAAACATTAACTCCTTTGCGAAGGTAAATATTAGCTGGGAGCATGATTAGTCAACTCGACTAAGCTTTGCTACTCACCCTCCCTGGTAAAGCTGGATGTGCTCTGATGAGCCACCTCCCCTTTTTTATTCAAGAAAATAACCAACAGATGTATTGATAATGAAAACGACTCTACTCACAATGTTATTTATTTTTTCCAGAATATGACCACACTCTCTTTGTCTTTTTTTATCCTTAAACCTTATTGAGCACACTTATTTTCACCGTGCTCTATAGGAATTCACAGCAACAAGCCCGAGGCCAACTTTTATATCAAGCCAAATTTAAATGACTGTCTTTTTACTTGGGAGCATTGTAAACTACTTAGACATGCTTTATGCTTTTCAGTGTGTGTCTGTGTATAGTGAGCAGCCCTTCCACATCCCTCTCTCTCTGTAGTAGTGTTTCTAACTTTAACTCCCTCCCTATGAATAATAATAATACAGGCCTTACTCACACATATTCTTAAACCTGGCGAATCATGCAAAGCAGCACCTACTCGACAAACTGCCCCCCCATCGTTGACACTGCTCAGCATACAGTCAACAGCACTCTGCAATATTCTGAAGGGTCGCCGGCGGTTCCGTGCGGTCACACTGAGGCCTGCATAACGAAATGCTACAGCGCTGTCACTTCCACCGTAATGATGGTTAAAGGTCACCGTATTTCATTAATTTCAGGTCCTCTTTATCACTGGCAGTAGTGCTCTTGGGTGTGAATTGCCTCCGCTGCTGAGTGAATACGAGTTGAAACTCGGCTGGTTAGATTGAGCCGTCACAAGACAGAGATTTGGATTGACGGAGTGAAGAGGTTGAAAAAATGTTATTGTGTCGGATTTAAATTCAATACCCTGGTATAACCCCTCGGTGGAAATTTGAATTCATACTCTCCTTTTGTGGCTGAGCTGGTTTTTTTACACACTGCTGTTGAAGTAAAAGCTTGTATCTGTTCTCATTAATGCTGTGGGAGTATTCATTTGTTTTGCTAGGAGTCCAATATGTCCCGTGCATTTTGATGAGTGGGCCTTAATGAGCTGCCGAGCCTTATCATTTGTCCTTTTGGCTTCAATTTGATGGAGCACTTTGAGGTTGCCGAGCTGCTCATTTGGCTTTAGAGAATATAGGGTTGGTATCTTTTTATTTTGAGATCATTTTTGTAGCTTGTTCATATTTGTTTTCTGGCTGTGGTTGAAAACTGGATGTTTTATGGGGATACATATTGATATTCCAGATTTAATTGTATTTAAGGCAGCTAAATACTAGTAAACAGTGAATTTAAACTATATTGCTTACCTCATATTTCTCTCTCTCTCTCTGTCTGTGTGTGTGTGTGTGTGTGTGTGTGTGTGTGTGTGTGTGTGTGTGTGTGTGTGTGTGTGTGTGTGTGACACTTTTCCCATTGTCTTCCTGTACTCCATGTTCACCTTGACCTGTGCATCTACCCATTTCCCACCACTGTGACCTCCGACACATACACACGCTCACACACATACACAATTGACCATCCAACCGAGGCTGAGAGAGACTAGGGTTTTTTTTGGGCCATTTTATTGTATTGTTCTGTTTCTCAACTCGTTATTGAACAGAGTCATCCATGACACTTTGGCAATATTGTCCTCCTGACATTCATGCCAATAAAGCTTATTCAATTGAATTGATTTAAATTGACTCTGAAAATGTTGTGAACCGTCCAACCTCCTCTAGCTCGTCCCTCTCTCTCTCTCTTTCTTTGCTACGGCCATAAATTCGGTGTTTGCCTCGCTTGTCAATACGTGTATTGACAGCACCCGGAGAAACAGACGGGCGGGTCGCCAGGTGGGCGAGAAGGTGGAAAAACAGCTAAATTGGGGCGACAGGCTGAGTGAGTGATGAATGTAAAAGTTCATTCTAATAATTCATCCTGCCATGTTGGGACATAAATTAAAAACCTGGCGAGAGGAGCTTCTTTCAGCTCTGCTGTGGAATTTAAAGCCTTAAAAAACGGCAGTGATATCGATAAAAGTTCCCTCTGTTCTTGTCGATTCCTTGTAATCTTACCCTCTTCTCTCCTCATCACCCCTTTTCTCCTCCTCCTCGTCTCCCCTCCGTACTCTTCATCACTAGTGCTAATTGGGGAGATAAAGTCATTTGGCAAAGCTTGGTGTGTGTGTGGGTGTGGGTGTGGGTGTGAATGTGAGGTCGTTTAGAGGTGTAATACTCTAAAGTGCCATCCATTATGCAGTTTGGTTGGGACCTCACTCCTCTTCCTCTCTCTTCTTCCATCTCAATAATTTTTACATCTTCCTCCTCTTTTTACTTTTCGGTTCTCTCTTATCTTCTTTTCTCACTCCTCATTCTTTTTTTTCCCTTATCTTCTTCTGTTTCTCACCTCAATTAAGCAAACTTTAACTTTCCAAGGTTGTCTGGTGAAGATGTATTGCCATTGTGTGTGTTTTAGTGCACGTCCTTACCTTGTTTAATTTAAACCAATATCAAACTATTGTCTCTACAGCTGTTAGCATCAGTCGTAAATGTAAGAAATGGTGTGAAATGGGAGAAATAAGTTTGTTTGTGTGGTGTCTGTGGTGCGGTGAAATTGTCCTTTTCACTCCTCTGAATTATTAGAATCATTCCATTCAAAAAGATTAATTCTCTGACTGGTTCAGTGTTTGACCAGAGCTTTGACTGCATAGTTCTATTCACTGAACTGAAACACGGCTGAACATTCAGTTGAGCTCGCTCATTATACGTGTACTGATAATTGATAAAAGCCAATGAGCTGTGCTGAGAGTTAAGTTGAATGAAGATACCGTTTACACACTGAAAGCTTTTATAATAAAGTCCTATATTAAGCTTACAACTTATATTTCTCAACACCAAACTATTAAAGCAGACATTTATAAAATGAAATCCCTCTAGGACCAAGAAAGTCCTCCCCTACCTTATCTTTAAGCTGGTTAGGTCTTTGGGTCCATGGAGCCCAAAGCGGGAAAAAGACCATGTTTCTCGTGGTGTACTTACTACTAGGCTATATTATGACCTGCAGACCTCATCCATTCATGAACTCCTGTTGATGAAATGGCATCTGTTAGTTCTCTTTATTAGACAACACGCTTTTGTGTTTTAGGTTTCAGTTCGACTTAGTTTTCTGAAAGTGTTGATTTCTAACCTGTTTAACAGGCAGTTTTTAACCGTTAAGCAGGACCAGCAAATAACTCCTACCTCAAAAGGGTCATGAGGGTCTTTGTTGTGTGGGAATCACCCCACTGGACCATTCTCAGATAAACAAGAAAATAGAGTCCAGGACAGTTAATAAAGACACTTAATACCAATGGATAAGAGCACAGGTATAAAGGATGCACTTTATAATAACTCTCTCTCTCTATCACTCTCTCTCTTTTGCTCTGGGCAGTGGGGTGAGTTAAGGTTTCAGTGTCCTGGTTTCCACACCCGATTATGTGCTCTGTGTGTGTGTGTGTGTGTGTGTGTGTGTGTGTGTGTTGCAGCAATGTGTGTTAATGTCAACCTTCAGGGCCTTCCCATGAAGACACTCTATACACACACACACACACACACACACACACACACACACACACACACACACACACAGAGAGAGAGAGACATGCTACTTTACTGGTCAGTGTAAAGTGGGCCCCTGCTCCCCAGATACAAATATGAAAAAGTTTTATAAGGAAGAAAGTATAATTTTAGATAAGGAGTATAACTTCTAACCAAGGAAATGCACATTTAGCTTTAAAGTTCAGAATATGTTTTACACAGAACCTGATACAAGTAAAAATGATTAGTTTTAGGAGAAAATATATTTTTTAATTTATAATGAGAAGTTATTTTAATTCCTTTTAAAACTATATTGAATACCACATGCACTAGATCATGTAAAAGTCTCAGCTGGTTTTCATCCTGTCCTTATTCATTCAATCTATCAAACTTTATTTATGTAGAACCTTTAAAAAAAATCAATTGCTTTTCAAAGTGCTTTGCAACCGATTGGCACACACAAGGTCATCAAGGTGTAAATCAAAAAGTCTTTGTACAGAATGAAGCTAATTGGTTTGTGTTTCAAGTTAATTGTATGAACTTGACAAAAAGAGTATTTTTGTGTATTACAGTGCGCAGAGAAAGTCAAAGATTGAATCATTTCTATTACAGTATTTCATCAAAATGATAAGTTACCTAGAATCAGTTGCTTGATAAACACAAACCCATATAACTGGATATCAGTAGTTCAGACATAGACACACACAGACACATAATACACATGAGCACAAACAGGATAACACAAGAACACGCACTCGTACACACTACGGTGGTCCAGGTCCATGGACTCCCGAGTATTGAGGCTGTTTATCAAAATTAAATCAACGTGGAACGATTTCCTCTTTTTCTCCATTTGCTTATGTGCTTCTCTTGCACTCTCTCTCCCCCTCTCTCTTTCCCTCTCTCCCCCACAGTTCAGCCTTTTACCCAGAACACAGAACTGAGAAGTCGATGCGACCGCGATCCTTTATCAAAATTAGATCAATGAAAATAGGATTTTGCTTAAGTGCGGCCCACTTTTTGTTTGTGTACGAAGTTGTGCACACTTCCTGCTCGTAAGCTGACACTCTCCCATTGTTGCGTAACAAAAAAAGGAGCAGCTACTGTACAAACTGAACCCCAGAAGGATGAAAAGGCCACGGAAGTGAGAGGAAAAAGGGCCGGAAAAGGGTGATAGCACAGGGTGAAAGAAAGAAAGGAGGTTGAATGGAGGGAAGTGGGCCACACACAGTGTGACCCACATCTGTGTGTGAGAAAGAAAGACTATGACCTCACCCCTTTTGTGTCAGGTGGAAATGTGTGTGTATCATGACGATGTCATCTTGTTCCGGTGTTTTCTGCTGCTTTTCTTAAGACGCTCATCCGTCACTCTCAGTCCCCCTCCTCATTCACTGTTTACACACACACGCGCACACGCATACGCACACACACATGCAAAGACACTCAAATATGCACACACTCGCATGTAAACCAATATGCAAACACTCATACATGTGAATAGCCAAGCACACATAATGACAGGCCTGTTGTGAAAGATGACACCTCTCCCACAAAGGTGTGTGTGTGTGTGTGTGTGCGTGTGCGTGCGCGTGCGTGCAAAGGAACTGGGTTGTTGTGTCTTCTGCTACCTTATCCAGCCCCTCCGCTGTGCAGAGACTATCATTGTCTTTTTTTATATTTATGGAGCAGTTGCGTCGGTTTATTTACAATATTCTCATTGCACGTCCTGTTATCATGCACCTGCACATTACAGTTCCAGTTTCAACTTTATTTTATTCCAGTAGACAACGAGTTTTGCGAAAGTAATTTGCATAAAACGGTGAAAGACAAATACCATCGTCACCATAATCCCTGTCTTCTTGGACATCAGCACCAATCAGTGACGAGCAATCATCCCCTTCCTCCTGCTTCAAATACAGTCAGAGCTGATTTCCTTTGTCAGAAATGGAACAGACTTGTTTGTCGGTGGCTAACTCATTCTGACCAGGTGGTTCACAATAGCGTAGCCTTTAGTAATAACGAGACGAACGTAGAAGACGAGGAAGAAATTTCAATGAAGAATTCACATGTCGCTAATTATATATAACGGCCGCACAGACATCACCAACAATGTGGCCGCGATCATCACAACTTCCTCCACCGTTGCCCTCTTGTGGATGTGTTGCTTAACAATCATTCCAACATAGAGGACACATGGAAGTAAGTGGGCAGTGACGTTTAAATGGTTTGAAACAGACGATAAGAAAGGTACTATATGAATAAAGTTTATATTATCATATAACTGTATTAAATAAGTTTCAGCTCTCTCCAGGATAACATCCAAGGAGCTATAGTTGTTTGAAAGAAAACTTTTCAGGAACAATACACGCACAGTTCTGGGCTTTTTCCTCAAACCCTCTTACATCATTATTGTGTATATATACAGTATGTTATAAGAGCAGAGGATGCTCTTGTGAGTGTTGTTGTAGTAGACGACTACAAATCCAGCATCTTAACGCAGCACAGGAGCCTTCCAGCTCCTCTGCTGCTCACTGCATAGCTAATGTCTGAAGACGGATTTTTATTCTGCGAATCCTCCTCACCTCCAGCCTTGGTTTTTAAATAGTCTCATGTCATCACCAAGGTTTTTTTTTTTGTGTGTCCTGAAATTAGATTTTCTGCAGGTTGTGTCAGCCTCTTCAGAGGGTAGACGCAGCTGAATGTGCTGCACTGATAGTATTGTGCAGGGACTGTGAGGGCGGCCGGAGCAGACTGTTGGAGCTGGAGGGAGGGAGAGCTCCGAGCGGCCGCACGTTGAGCTGAAGGTCACGCCCGGGCTGGCTGGGCAGTGGGCGCAGTGTCAGGACCCACACCGGCCATTTTCCGTAGAGCAACAGTTTCATTCCGCCAGTTTTGCAGTTTTATCACCAAAGAAATCCTTAAGACATTTTGATAAAAGTGTCGATATGCTGCGACAACTCCTGGCTGTTGATGAGACATTCACTGTGATTATTGATGATTCTGTTGATGCTCTGAAACACAGCATGTGGTTTCTATGTGGAACAAGAACTACTCCACAGAATACAACAAACCACACCAGCTTGTTCCCCTCTGACCTTTGCACCGTTTGCTACAACGGAACAGTCCCCACCTGCTGGCTCTTGGAATGGAAGCATGCATTAGTTGGTCGTGTTTAAATGCAGCTTCTGAAGAATGCTGCCCTTGAATTGAGACACAGCTTATTTTATCCTCCTTTTTGTTTGTCAAATATCTGTTGATTGCTTCAGGGAGGTGTTTGGTTGCACCCGTCACAGAGTTACAAGACGCAGGGCACCATGTAACCGGCTTAGAGCCATTTGTGCCGTACCTCGCTTTTACTTATTGTCAGTGTTGTTGTTGGTTTTTCGTTTCTCCCTGTTGAATAAGAATAAACTTGCCGAATAAATTTAGAGTCGGTTCGCCTTAAATCCGTTCAACTCAAACCCAATTATTCTATTAGGAGACGCAATTTAAATGCACACAGTAGTCTGAGAAACCACACACATGGAGCCATGTGCGTAACACACACAGAAATAGTTGATGGTTGGTAGCACCTCCACTCTATTAGATTGGTCCCAGATGCTAACCCTAACCCTGTGTGTGTGTCTGTGTGTATGCACATGTTTGTGTGTGTGTGTGCATGTTGAAAGGGTGCATTTGGTGAATCTTTATCTGAAACTACCCCTGTATCCTTGTGCACACTTCCATTTCCTACGTGTGTGTGTGTGTGTGTGTGTGTGTGTGTGTGTGTGTGTGTGTGTGTGTGTGTGTGTGTGTGTGTGTGTGTGTGTGTGTGTGTGTGTGTGTGTGTGTGTGTGTGTGTGTGTGTGTGTGTGTGTGTGTGTGTGTGTGTGTGTGAGAAAGAGACTGATACAGTGTATAGGATATTAGACTTGGCAGTATGGAATTTAGTTAATTCCTCCAGCTAGTCTTCCAGCTTGATTAAATAATTGCTGATTTAATGCAAGTCAGTGCATGTATTAGTGTGTGGGAGTATGAATCCGTGTGTTTGTGTGTGTATGCATCTGTGTTTGTGTGTCGGCGTCTGTGTGTTAAAAGCAAGGCTGACTTACTCTTTAAGTGAATTAAATGTAATTTCATTTTGAAAGACTTTGTTTAGAGAGCCCTCTTTTTTAATTTATTTAAGACCGCAGGGCGCCTCAGTCTATCTCTTTCTTCTTTTTCTCACTCTTTCTTTCTACACTTCCCTCTTCATCTATTTTGATGAAAAAAAAAATCCAAGGTTTTCCGAACCTTTAAATTTTTATTTCTTTGACCCTGCTCGTAGAAAGTTGCCATCTTCTCCCAAGACTCAAAGCTGACAGTCTGTGCACAACTCTATATTTTTATAAGCTGGGAGATGAGCATTAACTTTAATTTAGTTTTTATAATGGAAGCAGAGCATTTAGACGTCCGGCAGCTCATGCGTTTCATCTCCAGCTCCACCAGCAGTTCAGAGATGCCACCGCACATTGGTTGCAGATGGCAGCTGCAACATCGGGGGGGGAAGGTAAATTTGAGGGACTCTGCATAACAGAACCAAATCAGTGGACACTTATCTATTCAGGCCAGCTCTTCCATAAAGATCTAAACGGCCGTGCAGTGTAAACAGTTTGTACAACATCTGTAAATTTATGGCTACGAGAGAATGTCTGAACGGACTCAAAGCCACAGCTGAGGGCTCGGGCCACTGTGCGGTTCCTCCAGATGTTTTGATGTTTGAGTAAAAATCTGATTCTCATGGATGAAGCTATAATTTATTAGTTGGTTTTATGAGCCGAGTCATGAAAAAAGTCACAGAGAACAGCCCATAACTTCTGTTTGAATTTAAAGGATGGCAATCATTTTAACCCATTTAACGGGAAGCTGGTATGGCAGCATGAACCCAATAAAGAGCAAAAACAAAATGTGAAATTGGGGAATTAGACTTGATCACAAACAAGCCATGAAACATTATATGGAGTCTATTTTTAAACATTTTCCCCCAAACAAACTGTTATGTATTGAATTTACTGTCATGAGGGTATGAAGGTCTGTTAGAGCTGCATGAGAGCAGAGAGACGGACCAAACCCATTGTGAAGGTTATTAAACCAGTTAATGTACTCTTAATTTCTGCTGGCCTTTTCATGGGCATTATGAGACTGATAAAAACTGCTAATATTAACTTATCAGTGTTATAATTCACTCCGTTTTTTATACACTTCTTCGTCTTTTCCTCAGACGAGTAAATTATCTTCCTTTTATCTACATATTTGAGCACTTAAAAATGAGAGAACTCCACATGACTGTTTTATTGAGCAGAAAATCTACTTATTTCTTAACTTAAACTTTGTGTCTAAAACTCAACTTTTACGTTCATTTGTTGGCTTGGATCTGCCTTGATTAGGAGGAAGTTGATAAAGAGTTTAATTCTCAGGGTAATGAACGTTTGTGTGCATCTGTGTGTGTGTACGTGCTGCATGTGTGCGTGTCAGAGGGCGTTGTCGGCCGTGCTAATTGAACGGTACCACAGGCCGCAGATAAATAGATGTCATTAGGGCCTTGAGTTCTAATTACCAGCAGCCCTCCTCTGCAGGCTGAGGTGAGTGGGAGAGGCCAGGTATCAGTAATCAATCAGAAAAACAACATGCACACACATACACACACATTCTGCATATACACACTGATGCACAAGAGCACAAGGGGCAGAATCCCCAATAAAGTTTGTGTGTCAGCGTGTGCGGAGCCAAGCAGCTGATGATTGAAAAGGAAGTCTGAGATCATGAGTCAAATTGTGTGTCTGCATGTGTGTGTTTTGGAAGATGGTGGGGGCTATTTCTGTACTTTCCTGTGTAATTGACACTTGAACCTCTCTCTCTCTCTCTCTCTCTCTCTCTCTCTCTCTCTCTCTCTCTCTCTCTCTCTCTCTCTCTCTCTCACACTCACACACACACTGTGCAATCCTTGTAGCTTTAGAGTAGCCAAGACACCCCCCACACACACTTCTCATCCAAATGTAGCTCGCACTCATTAGCCAGTGGAAGCAAATCTTTTCAGGTGTGTGTGTCTCTGTGTATCTGTGTGTGTGTGTCTGTGTGTGTCTGTGTGTGTTGCGATGAGGGGCAGCTGTGGGGCCATATGTGAATGATTTGGGTGCTCGGAGGGAAACTGAATTCTGATGACAGACGCACTGTTTGGCTTGCAATTCTAGACACACACACACACTCATATACACACACGTGCACACACATGCGCATACACTCACACGCATACAGACACAGGAAGCACACATCAATCAATCACCTGGCTCTGTCGCTCTACATGTGGCGACCGTATGGTGTGTTGCACACACACACACACACACACACACACACACACACACACACACACACACACACACACAGAGACTGTGAGTGCAAGTGCTCGGCTGCCTGATGTCAGATGGACGAGAACACATGTACCATAAATACTGTGATGTTAGCTCAGGTGTTTATTGCATCAAACCTTTTTAGGAGGAGGATGTTTTATCAATCACACATTGAGACGGAGAGAAGCTGTTTTCCATCTAGAAAAGCGCATCAATCTCAAACTTTGATTTTCCGTCCTGATCCAGACACGATGAAGAATGTCATCGAAATGTCTGTTTATGAGCCGAACGGGGAGGAAACAAAGAGGCATGTGGTGTCTGATTAGTCGTCCGTCATATCTAATCTGTCTCCACGTTCGAGTATGGATCCTCAATCAGTTCCTGATCTATGGATATTTAAAAGGCCAGAGACCAACAACCTCAAATGAATTCAGGATTATTGCCTTAATTGTGCACAGTAATTTACTATATTAGATTTTTAGCTAGTGAACAGTATCTTTTCCATCACAGTATGGTACATGTCCTGCATTCATATACAGTAGCTTGTTTAGTCTTGGTGACGATACAGTTTTTTGCCATTCACCTGTTCACACACACACTTGTACAGTGCATCCATGTGCATGTCTATCACAAATCAATTACACACTAGCAGAATAGCAATCTCTCCACATTCACCACCAACACCAACTCAGAGGGGTTTATTTACACATGCAAAATATGCTTAAAAACACAAAAAATCCTTCTTTATCGTACTGGACCATTCTGAGCAACAATGTTCTTCAAATACAACTGTGCTGCATTGCTGCCCTTATATGTGTGCATGCATGTTTGTGGTGTGCGCTCCCACAGAAATGTAAAGTGGTTAATTGCGCTGTGATCCTCGCGGTGCATTAGATTGCAAAAGCAAACTGAACAGTGCCACTCCCACCGGGCTCCTCTGCTTTTAGCCGGCATCACGGAACAGATGCTCCGAGAGTGGATGTGCCAGTAGTGGCTCCATCTGCAGCTCTGAGACTACAGGAAGAACAAAAAAAAAGCACAACTGAAGTGCGGAGCTCTTTTGTGAAAAAGTTAAAACCGGGTACTCTGAGCCCGCAGAAATATGCTAAACTCTCGGCACTGTCACGAGCGTAAAACAACAAGAAGGCAGCGCTGAAAGGAGGAGGTCCCAGCGGAGGACAAGTCCATGATGGGAAGGGGAGAAACATATTGTGATAACAAGAGACAAACAAAAAATGACAGAGGTAAAGATGGCAGACACAGAAGGTGTGTTGTGGGTTTTAGAGCCGAACCCAAAGGCACCTCCAGTATTCAGATCATCAGCTGCTGCTTATGTGAGGACTACAACCCAAAAAATAAAGAGGAGACAAAAATGTAGGCAAAACAAATACATTCTGGTATCTTTGGACAATGCTGGTATATTTATACCGAACTTACACCAGTAAAAGTCAATGAAAGGGAGGAGAAAATGACGACAGGAGAGTAACAAACCTGAGGCGGAGAGAGAAACAGAAATGTTTGGATAGACAGGCAGATAGAGAGTAGACAGACTCGTGGAGGAGAAAGATGCGGTGTGCTGTCCTTTCAGGGTCATAAAGGTGGTGAATGGGGCCAGAGACTTAATGGGATGGAGAAACGTTGTGATTGGCTCATTACTGTGATGGAGCGCGGTGCCACGACAATTGGCCTTTTCACCTCCCTGCCATTCCTTGCACACACAACTTTTCTACGCACCGCTGCTCCGTGAATTGCAGAGGTGTGTGTGTGTGTGTGTGTGTGTGTGTGTGTGTGTGTGTGTGTGTGTGTGTGTGTGTGTGTGTAAAAAGTCAAAGGCTTGACTGCAAAGTACCTGCTCCAGTTCAGACAAACACTAATGCACTTCATGCCACAAGGTGAAAGAGTAACTCATCCCTATCCTCGTCTCTCGAGTAGTGCTTGACAAAATTACTGCAGGAGCTCGCATTTATCTCAGAAGTATCTCTCTGACGCACTCACACATTTAAAAGACACACTGGTTGTTCACGTGGTGCAGTGGTTTGTACTGTTGCCTCTGTGTGGAGGTTGCATGTTCTCCCCATGTTTGATGGGTTTTAAAAAGCCTTTCATCCAATGTCTGCTGGGACATTTTGGTCTTTTTGTCAAACTTGTTTTACACTTAAAAGATCACAGCACAGGAGAACAATAGCCCCAATATAACTCCCCATTTGCTATAAGAAATAAGATTAGTTTCCTCTCTCTCCTGACCTGACCACCAATCAATCCACTGTTCTTGAGTGATATGAAAAAAACCAAATCCACATTGTCTTTCTCTGTTCCCTTTCTTCTCTGCTGTCGTTCTAACCCTCGCACAGTTTCTCCGTCCAACTTTATTTTTTAACCTTCACCCTCTAACGCTGCCGGTGTTTTCCTTCGTCCACAGCGGCGCAGAGGCAGCGGGGTCTTCTGTGCCAACTGCCTGACCACCAAGACATCGTTGTGGAGGAAGAACGCTAACGGAGGCTACGTCTGCAACGCATGTGGTTTATACCAAAAACTGCATTCGGTAAGTGACAAACAGGCATGTCAACAGATGCTGTGTCTGCACCCGCTGTCTGGTACACCACTGATTACACTAAACAAACTGTAGTCCTGTGGGGCAAATGGATAAATACATGGGCTGTTATTCCACGTTTCTTTCACACAAATGAGAGGAGTGAGGTTTGATTTCAACTTGTCAGTTACCTACAAGTAAGCTTCCTCGTCTGTGTATCAGTTAATTCAGTCTACATACAGAGTACTCTCTCATGAAGTTTATTGGATTAGGAATACTGCAGCTCAGAGTATTTTATAGACCCTGCGTTGGGTCTGCAGGGTGGGTTTTGACCACTAATTATAATTCTTCATGTCTAGCTGATTAGCATACGATGCAAAATATATGACGCATATTGCAGTTACATTTTTTTAGGAATATATTCTGTGTGTGTGTGTGTGTGTGTGTGTGTGTGTGTGTGTGTGTGTGTGTGTGTGTGTGTGTGTGTGTGTGTGTGTGTGTGTGTGTGTGTGTGTGTGTGTGTGTGTGTGTGTGTGGATTGGTGGGTTCCGGGGAGTTACAGACCATTTCAGCAGTCACAGTGAGGCATTTCCATAGAGTGAGAAATATGATGGAATGAATCTACTTTACCATCTAAGCCTGGGGAAAGTCTATGGAAATCCCAAATTTAATTAGACTGCATGAATTACAGATGAGATAAAGAGTCAGCCAGGAATTCAGTTTACATCAGAATATTGAACTTCCTTACCTCGGATAGGTTTTAAGGGGTTTGAGCTAATTTACACTTCAAATGTACCTATTTAACTCAAGTTAAGTGTGAAAGGAGCCTTCAGAGTCTCAACGTATATAAATATATATATATAGATTCATGTTCATATATTGGCTTTTTAGGATCGGCTTGTAAAATTTCAAAGTGAACAAAAATGTTTCTGTCTAATAAATCAGTGTTAATAAACGTGGAAGTGCAGGAGTTGGCAGAATGTATCACAGCCCCGGCCGCTGCGCCGCAATTATCGAATGGAGCTTTAAAGACCTTTTAGAGGATGACAAGCTATCGCAGTTCACTCCTTCCTGCCCCTGCAGACGTCCTCGGTTCAACCCGTCCGTCTCATCTGCTGCTCAAATCACGTCCCGGCTCCCTCCACTCTTGGCAATCATCACGACAACCATATTTTATATCCCATAATAAAAGTTTTATATGCTCTACACACATTATTAGAGAGGATAGCAGCTAGTAAAACACTTGGGAGCGAGTGAGGGAGAAGGGAGAGTTATGAATAAGGAGAGAGAAAAAGGTGGACCCAAAAGGGAGGGGGGAGGACGGCAAATAGAGAGGGAGGAAGAGGAGGAGGACAAAGAAAAGGGGAACAAATTCAGGCAAAGGGTGCGGACAGAGATGATGAAGGTGGAGGGTGTGTGTGAGGAGTAAGAGATGGATTGAGATATTAGGAGATGATGAGAGGGGTCAACCAAGGAGAGAGGGAGAGAGAGAGAGAGAGAGAGAGAGTTGTGTGAACAGCCAGTAATGCAGCCCAGGTATTTTATCAAACCCTACAACCATAAAGATGTATGACATTACAGGTACCATGTGAGTGTGAGTCTGTGTGTGTGTCTTAAAGGGTTGCACACACACACATCTTGCTATTTACAGTCTGTACATGTACAGTTAATAAGGCCAACTGCTGCCATTGCAAAACATATTGTGTAAATTAAATGAACAAATAAATTAAACCGATTTATGTTTAAAATAAAATAAAGAAAAAGGTTGGATAAAGATTGTTGATCCACTTCCAAGACTTGTTTGGAAAGTGAATGGATACAATCGGCTTTTATTTCTTGGTTAAATGACTTTCAAGCGCCTGAAGCAGAGAAGTCTGGACATGGAGCTAAGATTCTGTACAGGGATTGTTTTGGCTTTAAATCGCTGTTTTCGAATCTGTCAGTATGGATGTTGCCTTAGAATCTATTTGTTGTAAGGAATCAGACTCGGCTGCTGTTCTTTTCTCCCTCGACTGAAATGTCATTCCCTCCTTCCTGTCGCTCTTCCTCTGCATCTCATGTCTCTTCTTTCCACTTTCCTCTTCTCAACATACATGACTCTCCCTCTTCTCTCATTCACGTCACATCTGTCTCTCTTCTCTCCCCCTGACTCTCTTTGGTTTTATTTTTATTCTCCTCCTTCCTCTATAGGTAGAAACACAAGGACCATAAAGGATACATTTCTGTGATTTGACTGACATACGTGTTTTTCCTCATGTTGGCTGTCGGCCTCGTCTCAGGGATTGACTTGTTTACAGTGAAGGATCCAGGCGGCTGCATGAAGCCGCTGGTCCTGAATATATGTGCATTAATATATCATCAAAACAGATTTTTGTGGGCACATGAACATGTCAGAGTCATGGTTGTTGATTTGTTGTCAGAACTGAAGTGGCGATCACAATTTCACATGTTCTGCAGAACATCCCTGGTATTTTCTCTCCTGAAACTGCTGCTCTACAAAGGCAGATAAACCACACACACTTGCATGTTTTCATACTTTATCAGACACATATCTCCGTCACAGACATTCCTTTCTACACAGATACACCCTTTACCATAAATGTATAAAATCGTATGAATCTTTCCTGTGCATAGTCGCAGTCATAGCATATATTTAAAAAAATATGCCAGCTTTACTGCATTTCTTTTATTTTTTATTCACCGTGTTTCTTTTAGCTTTTCATCCACTTCAATTCCTCCATGTTGATCCTTCACTATTTCCTCTTGCTTCACCCCTCTACATCTATCTTTTCGTGATTGGTTTGGATCTACATCACTCACACACATACAGGCGCAGCGGATAATTTCTAGACATACATTAATAATTTATGCCTGCGTGACAGTGTACATTTAAATAAGCTGAAAGTGTTTTTTTTAAGCTTTTGAAAAGTTGTTCTCTTTATATCGCTTGAATTTGACCTTGTTTTCAATTAACGCTGCCTGGAGGTCACTGTTTCAAATGTGTATGTAGACGGGAGGACTGTTAAATAATGAAAAGGATAGCAAGTCATTACTTTTGAGTCGAAGCGTACCGACGCTTTAAAAGACACTTTAAACTGCTGTGTTTATTTGACTTCCAGGAAGTAAAATTTGTCTCTAATTTGTCTTAAAACAGTTGAGTTGTTTTTTTTGGCACAAATTTAGGACTTCACGATAGAAAAAAAGTTTCATCTTGCACAAATCTTTACAAGAACTTCATTAATCCTGCAGTGGGGAATAGATTAAGTGAGGAGTGCTTCAGAAATAGTTTTGCAGATGCTACGGAGCAGTTTTTATGGTTGTTTGCTAGACTCTTAAAACCTGTTTATTTTTCAGTTTTTTTATAGATTTTATAAGTTTGCGCTTCAACGAAAATATACAACAGGAAGTTTCCGTGTACTTACTGAGTGAGAGAGATTATGTGATGATGTCTGAGACAGAAATGAAGACATATGTTCGTGTTTATGAGCTTCTGATAACAAAGTCAAAGTTTAGTCTTCAGGGCAAACTCCATTTACATCAGATGTAAGTGCTCCCCCTTGTGGTTTGGGCAAAAATCACAGTGTACAGGAGTGCTGCACACACTTTGTTCTACAATTACAAGTTTTAGATTTTTGACTGTCATGTGTAAGACGATATGACAAATATTAACTGTCTTCTTTTGAAATGCAATTACTTTAATTTCAGCGTCGTCACATAATGCTGAGGTACATTACGCATAAGTCACTTTAAATGATTTGTGTAAAGTTCCAAAACAGAAAGTGATCACCACATTTACAATTAAATGTTTGCTAACCTTTCTCTTTTTCATGTTTCTTCCAGACACCCAGACCTCTAAACATAATCAAGCAGAACAACGGTGAACAAATTATCCGACGGCGAACCCGCAAACGCCTCAACCCCGACTCGCTGTCGTCTGAAAACCCCACCCCCAAGCAGCAGCGAATCACCAGCGAGGAGCGCATGAACGGGGAGGAGTCTGACCGGAGCTGCACGTCGATGAAAAACCAGCAGCCCTCCCCTCGCTCGCGCTCGCCCCGCTCCACTCAAGCCTTCTTAGCCAATCAAACGCTGGAGATCCACAGACGCATGCCTCCCCTCCTCGTCCCTTCGCACCCCCCCTCCTCGCTGGTAGTCGAGGGCAATGGCGGCATGGCAGAGGGTGTAATAACATCAAAGTTAGAGGGAGTTAAAGGGGGAGGGGGGTCCGAACGAGGCAGTCCCATTGAAAAATACATGCGTCCGTCCAAACCGTCTAGTTATTCGCCTCCTGGGTCACCTATTGAAAAGTATCAGTATCCACTTTTCTCTTTACCCCTGCCGTTAACCCTCTCACCTGATCTCACCCCTGAGTCCGATTGGCTCAGATTCTGGACCAAGTACAAGATGGCGGCCACCTCTGGGGTTCCTGGTAGCCTCAGTAATCTAAGCAGCCCTGGTAGCCTCGGCAATAACGCACATTACCTTAGTGCAATGGTGTCGCCAGTACAGCATCATCAGCAAAGCTACACGGTGCCTTACTGCGCCTCTCCATACTCTCCTCTCCCACCCCCTCCAGCTCCCCCTCACTATCCCCCTCCTCCTCTTCATCCTCAAACCTCGTCCTCCTCATCATCATCATCATTAGAAAACGACGCTCCGTTGGATCTCGCAATAAGACAAAGGGATACGAGTGCTGCAAATGCCCACGTGTCAACAAACGGGGCAGAGAGGAGAAAGCAGGAGTCGCCACGAGCTGAGAGGTTGCGAGACAACTGGAAAGGAGAGAAAAAGGAGGAGGAGAGTACTGATGAAGGCGGGAACAGGAAGGAGGAGTCGGGAAAGGAAGAGCAGGATCGTTTGACAAAGGTTGTTTCGTCGAATCGCACGATGGTGGAAGTAGCCACGCAGGATGACCTGACCAATCGCTGCATCCACTGTGGGATCTACTTTTTAGATGAGGTCATGTATGCCCTGCACATGAGTTGCCACGGCGACCAGGGACCATACCAATGCAGCTTTTGCCTCCACACGTGTGCGGATCGCTACGATTTCACCACACACATACAGAGGGGCTTACACAGGTACACGGACAAGACGTCGCAACAGAAGGGCCAATCGCAGGAGGGCGAAACTCCGAGCATCGTGGAGACGTCACAGCAGGAGTCTGCAGATGTGACTCCAGAGGAAAAGATGGACGAAGGCGATCAAGATGAGGTCACGTGCGGAAGTGATGATGTCACAGCAGAGGGTCCTGATGATCGAGCAGAAGAAATTACAGGCAGTGATGTCAATGATAATGAAGCAGAAGCGGAAATGGAGGTAGGAGTGGCGAGTCACGACGAAACAAACCAGGAATTAGGAGGCGAAACTGCGTCAGACGGCAGCGCCGACGTCACAAAAACTATCGAGGTCACGACTGTCGCTGAGTCTAAAGACGAGGAAGAGAACGTGGAGAGTAACTAACCCTGAAACCTCTGACTCTCACAAACCTTTACGAACATGTTTCATCAAATGAATAAGCTGTATGCCATCACGTTCCTGGAGGCTAGCTCATGTCAAAGCGGGCCTATCCCGGGCACTAAACGGAACACATCCTTATGCTGGAAGCACTCGGCTGTCAAATGGTCAAAAAAATCATCGTAGGATCCCGCCGCACGGCTGCAGGGACAATATGGAGGAAGAGTCTGTCGAGCAAAGGATCCCTCGACGGCTCTGTAGCAACTTATTCAACAACAGAGTCTGGGCATGCAGCTGAAATCACCATTAATTAACAGCCACTTGTGTGCTTTCCAAATAAGAGGATTGGAAGCTCGACTGAAAGCGAGACTGGTCTCATTTAGGATGAGTTTATGGAGCTCAGCACCTGCACAGCCACCACACAGCAGAGCAAAAAATACAAAAAAAAATAATGCTAGAAGCAAAACACTTGAGCTGAGCTGAACTGAGCTGATCTCTTATGCACCAAACTGAACCCCGAGCTGGCCACGACTGCTCCCATGCATCACGCAGACTGTTATATCCCGGTACATCCAGATCTGATCTGGTCACTTCGCCCGGAGCATGTTTTTCACTCTTTTCCCGCTGTGCAAATGAACTCAAAACCAAAACTTATTTTAAAGACTTGAAGTTCAGAACAAATCCAGTTTGTTCTGGGCGGCCGTTGGATTGGTACAAAAAGGATCAGTCGGGTTCTTTCACACTTTGCTGAAACTGACAGTGTTCGCTCAGATCAATGCAATTTCACCACAGCTGCAAAGTGGTGCAAAAATGGCGGACTGGTTGGATTTGATTTGACCATGACTTTTTGAACTGCTTACTTAAAACCAGTTTGAACTGGTTGAACCGGTGTAAAGCCGGATCGAAGTGTTCTCTTCATCCATTGGGATTGAACCAAGTGACAATGTTTTCTACCTTCCTCCGTGCCATGATACTAGCTACGTGCCTGGCTGCCTGCCTAATAGAACAACCATCTATTAACCTGCTTAACATTTATATTAATAATAATAAAGGTAATAATAATAATGATGATAATGTTATAGTTGAAAACATGCAATTTGCTACTCTTTCCTATATAATACGTTATTTTGTAAAGGAAAATAATGCTTTTTTGCAGGAATTGGTACTATAAGAATTAGTCTATTTGCAATTTCCTTTTGTTTTCTCGTTTTTGGAGCTATTTGTCGTTCTTAAGGAGACTTGTTACAGCCGTCTAACAGAAATGGTACAGAGAAAACAAGGGGGGTTGTGTGTCCGTGTGCATTTGTGTTATTGCGTCGTTTATGTGTGCGAGGATCAGAGGATGTGTCCGTCCCCAAACAATGATGTTCAACATAATGAAGGCTTGCGCTTGGTTTTTTGTTTTCAGTCCTCAGGGGTCACACGTGTTGCACACCAACCCGCCTGTTTCATAGCATGGGACACGTCCTTTTTACATGTTGAATGGTGTAATGGTTTTAGCATGTTCTCTTATATATGTTCTTATCATGTTCTTTATGTGCCAATAGATCAACATGGTCTCAGTATGTAACTTTTTTTTTTCTGTATGTCTTTTACATGTTGTTAGGATTCATGGTTTTATAGAGAGACTTAGGAACTTAGGGAGAAAAACCCTAAATTTTATCAAAAGGATCAATTCTTTGGGTTAAGTGTATAAATCTTTGCTCTGTACTGAGTCTACGGAGCCTCTCGTCTACAGTGTTTAATTCAGCCGATATATTGCTGAGAGTTTGGTAGTTTACCTCTATGTAGCATGTTAGCGTCTTATTAAATCTGCAAAATAAGTCGCCTTAACTCGGAATGGGAACTGTTACTCGTTAGACCTAAACAATACTAAAGAAAACACAGGATTGTTACGTCTTTTATAATTCAGTGAAGTAAAATGGATCATGTTGCTCTCAACTCAAGCAAACCCCCCCGCGCGCGGTCATTGGCCTCTCGTGACCCACTTCAAATCCATCTTTTAAAATGCACCTGCTCTTCTTCACAGCTAAGTCTCTCTAAACCAAATTTTGCATTTCTCATAGTTTACGTTTGTCATTGACAGAGTTGTTAAACGACCCCCGTCCTTTAAAAAGAAGCAACACGGTGGCCATCTTGTTTATTTTTGTAAAAAACAGAAAAAAACACTTCTCTAGCCTTGCTGCCTTAGTTGCTAGAAAACAAACACACAAAAAAAATCACCAAGGGACTCCTTTGAAGGAAACAATAATAGGCTGATTGAAAATGAAAGTCGGGAAGGAGGAAGCTGAAGAAAGAGAGAGATATTTTTCTATGCTTTTTCCAAAAAGACATGAATGAAAAATATTCCGCCTAGTGCCTGGTAACTTGTTTTGTTTTTCTAATGGCTGCGTCTGTCTGTGTCAAAAAGTTTTTCTATGTCATGAGCCACGTCGGGCAGAAGTTGGACAAACAAACTGACATTCTGCTTCCCACCGATCAGATACTTTCCGTATGTGCATTTTCAGCCCAAAATCCATTTGGTTGCTATGCTAACTGTTGCTTTCATTTTCACATGTATGTACACTACTTGGGAGAAAAGTAGAAATGTATGCCTCAGTTACTTATGTATGAAAACCTGAATACCGGGATGTTCTCTAGTGTGTATTTGGTTTATTTGGAGATAGAAGCTGAATTACAGCTTGAAATCATGTCGCCAGTTTGTCCACATCACGCTAAAGGTTGAGCTCATTCTAACGTATTATTCTGAGGTGGAGTTTGTTATTAATTCATTTCTA
This sequence comes from Hippoglossus hippoglossus, assembly GCF_009819705.1. NCBI lineage: Eukaryota > Metazoa > Chordata > Actinopteri > Pleuronectiformes > Pleuronectidae > Hippoglossus > Hippoglossus hippoglossus. Next base: position 7,797,135 of record NC_047161.1, read on the forward strand.
TCCGATTTTAAGGGGTTAACTCAGGACTTTTTTTTTGTGTCAGCAAAAGATCCAATTTCATTCTTTTTTTCAAAGCAGCAGTGAGATGAGGTTTCTCTCTTGCAGAAATTTCTAAAACGTAACAAAGTAGAAAATCAGATAAATTCCCCCGTCTGCCCTGTCGAGTACTCGCACCCTGCAGCAACCCTTTTACATTAGATTTTCCAGTCTTTTAAACAATTCATCTTGATGTATAGAAACAAAGCATTTCTAAATACCTTAAAGGGGCCATATGTTAGAATTGGCCAGCTGTTCAGTTCATACCCCAAACAACTAAGCATATATATTTTATTTCACATAATCTTAGTGTGTGTCCACCCCCTCCTCTTCCCCTGAGCCATAGACGGCGTGGCCATAAGGCAAAGCAAGAGAAATCTTGATGGGCAGATTGACTGTCAAGAAAAAAAAATCCATAACGTTTTTACCGGCCTTGTCAGTCTCCTCTGGCCTGTTCTGTGTAGCTGTCATTCAGGGTGCACATAAAGGATCACCAGGAGAAGCATTAGTCTACAATGTGAAGTTTTGAGCGGGATTGATTGGAACTGCAGACAACAGAGCAGCTGCGGCGTTAAGGCAAGTGGGAGGAACATGGATTCAGATTATTTGAGAAATCCCTTAGTTTGAGGAAAGAGTGGAGGGATCCCACTGAGAGAGGAGGGCTGCAACACAGGTTTACACAGAACCTGCAGTAACCAATTCTCTATCCTCTGTTGGACCAAGGACAGATGCCACAGTGACTCACTATTACCTCCTGAGGTACAACACAAAACGTAAAAATCGTTTTAAACTGAAAAACGTACATTTTGACCCTTCAATCAAAAAGTTATATCTTACTTAAAATGCTAAGAAACATTTAGGGGGTTGGAAGTATTTCTCATGAGTATCATTGCTGCTGGGTGAAGACGTCTCACTGCTGCTTTAGAACTGTGTCCATTGAAGCAAGTCTGACGTCCTCATATCTGACAGTGCAAGAATTCTTGTCCTCAAAACATTTTGCTCAACATCTTAATCATGTATGGCTCCACTCTCCATATCATGTTGCATTGGTTGGATAAACTTTTATCCTAAACTTTGGCCTTTGTTTGGTATCGGTCCCATCGTGTAAGGACTGATGAGGCAGATCCCAAATGTTCTGGAAATCATTTGTGCAAATGTTACGTTTTTTAGAATAGACTTGTTTTGGGGTTTCTCTCAAGGGGCTGCTAGCTGAACACAAACTGTTTACATTTGCAAATGTAGCAAAAAAAAAAGGAATGAAGCACTGCTTTCCTAAAAGACAACAAAGGGAAGAATGGAGGGACACCTGCTGAGATGGATGGATTGGGTGCCTTTGAAGAATAAACAGAGATAATGTGGATTGAAAGGCGGAGAATGGGATCAAAATAAACTTTCAGTGGTTTAGTTGATGCGTCCATTCATCCCACCTCTCGCCCGTTTGTTTTCACTTTATCTACTTTAACATCGCTCCTCTTTTTCCTCATCTATTATCTTTAATTTGACGCATACCTCTTTTACTTTCTGTTTATCTCCCGTCTGTTCTCTCCTCTGCCGCTCACCTCTCATGTGCTCCTGCACCTTTCTGCCTCCCTACTTTCAATGAAAGTAATTGAGGTGTTCTCAGCAGGTCGACAGGGTTGAGATGGAGTTCGTTGACTGTGTTATTCTGATTTGTGCCCAAAATAATTGATTCTGACTTTAACCCACAAAATCTGTTCATGTTAACTTGGTTAAGTTTCTCTCCTCCTTCAATTGTTTTTTTTTGTTTGTGGGAGAAATGTGTGTATTTCTGGTCTCTTGTTCTTTTGGTAACAATTTTCAAGATTTTCACTGGATTTCTGAGAAAACGGCAGAAAGAGGATTTGCATGGGTGGGAGAACGGGATGGTCTGGTTCTGCCTTTTACATTTTTTTTTCTTGAGTCTGGTTTTACATCTCGTCCCTCAGTGGGCCGGAGACGAATCCCGATGCCAAAATGTTTGGATGGTTTAACTTTTGAAAGAAGATCCTCTCTCTGTACTGAGTTGAGAGCAGAACAAACACAGCCTTGATGATGAAAACCTTTGTTCGTGCCCAATCTTCATATTGTAAGTGGCCTGCAGAACTCATTCCTTATCCAAATATCTTCTTTTGCGTCTTCGCCAGCCGAACGTCGCCTCCCGAGTCGTGTGAGGATACTGTACGGCTGAGACACAAATAGACTTTAATGGCGGCAGGAACATTGGAGCGTTTTCAGTCCAAAAGAGGACATTTTGCTAAGAATGGAGGTTCTGCAGGTCACACATGACGGGACATGACTTTTTACTTCATTATTGAATTGTATGTGTTTTGGTTTGATGGCATTTCACATCAGCGTTTACATTGGGGGGGGCCTTAACAAGTGTTTTCATTTTAATCTGTCCGAATGTGTTATAGAGTTGATGCTGTTGCTTGCACTCAGTTTATTATGTTCTTATTGCCAAGGAAGGGATAACACACACACACACACACACACACACACACACACACACACACACACACACACACACACACACACAGTGGTACGGATTCAGTGTACATTTTGGGATGTACTGTATTAATCATAGGAGACAAGGGAGCGAATGGCCAGTTTGTAATTGGTCAGACAAACATACGCATGCACACACACACACATACATACACATACACACACACACAATGACTATGTACATTTAACCAATATATTTTAGTAGAATTTTTATTTCTCTATTCAGTCGAATGGCTTTTATAGAAAGTATGGGATTTTTTTTTTCTTTTCCTCCGTGTTGTATTTTATTCTGCTACTTCTCTGTATGTTATTGTTTTTAGGTTTTATCTCATGCAAAAAATGATATTTCAACAACATATTTTGACAGCCAAGAAAAGTTTGTTACACAGCTAAACTTGAAGAAATAATGATGACGATGATAATAATTAATAAAAGTAATAACAAACATACTGGAAATAGACAATGGGTCTTTCATTATATCAATGCAGAGCTTAAATCCTCCACCTGTGTTTTTAGGAAGGATTTACAACAGAAGAACCTTCAACTCTTCATTCTGCCGTGTTCTCTGAATGTGTCCTGGAGCTCCACCACATTTATGTCTGTGTGTCTCTTGTGATCTGCTGCCTGCCTGCGTTTACACACACACAACACACTGTCGAAATCAAACCAGCTCTGAATAAAATAGTAACACACTTTCCTTCAACTCCACCCTCCTGACAAAAAAAACGTTTTTTTATTCGCTGCGGATCAAATGGAATTGTTTGAGCAACACGTTCAGGGGTGTAATGAACAGCATCTTTTATTCTTGTTGAAGTGACAACAGCTAAGTTACTGAACATATCAAAGACATGCGATAGCAGAAGCAACATAACGTAACCAAAGGCTCATTTCTCACCAAAACTCACCACAGAAAATCACCTGAGCGCCTCCCACCATCCTCCTTTGTGTCGGGAACTCTGTCGGGACACAAAGGCCTCAAATCTTTGCTCTATTTATGTTCGACATTATCAATTTATCATTGTGTTTATAATATGAACATTGATTAGAGTTGATTAACTCTGCTTTAGAGCCCGCAATGAAATTATGTGACAGCAGGGCACTGTTCAAATGTGTGTGTGTGTGTGTGTGTGTGTTGGGAGTGTACAAGTGTGTGATGATTGGGCACAGGAAGTCGGCGTCGGACCAGAATACTAAACACCCTGGTGTCTACTGGAGAGGTCAACACGCAGACACATGCAGCAGCACATAATTATGAACCCGTTCCAGGAAAAGGAGAGAAATCCATAAAGGAATTTAACAACACGGAACAATTCACAGGCACGTTTGCATACTGTGTATTCTCTAAAGGGGACAAACGCATCCGACGGCAGATGTGCGCCCGCACACACTGAAGGCTTCTATTTTGCAGTGCGTTTCCTCTTATGTTGGCAGCGTCCGGACCCGACTTTTTAAATCCTCTCGCAAACATCATTTCTGTTCATTGTGCGTCATGTTTATGTGTGAATTATCTACACCGCTGACAGAGGGATGGACTCTAAGTGTGTGTGTGTGTGTGTGTGTGTGCGTGTGCGCGCGTGCGCGCTTTTTATAGACCATATAAAGATTGATGACATGACTGTTGCCCAAAAGTGAGGCTAAAGCGTCTTGATCTCCGGCTGCAGTACCGGCCTAGGTCAGAAACCCCATCTCCTCCGTGTTTATAGATGGGACATGGACCAAGCTAAAAATAAACAGTACAATTTAAATTGTTTCTGTAATTTTGTGTAGTTCTTCGTCATGATTGACAGCTGAGACTGACTCGGCCCCCCCGATCGCTACCGCGAAGACTCTAGCTCCAAATACGCAAGATGGCAGCTTTTTGTATCCAAAAGGCTTCATTACGAGGTGAGTGGGAGGATGTAGTGACCCATCGTTTTACATTTTTATGTACAGTCTATGATGCTCGTGCATGAAGCAGCGTTTTGAGGTTTTTATTTGAGTTGATTGACGTCCAAATGTCATAACCTGACAGAGAGAAAGTCATAGATAGATGGATGGATGGATGCAGGTTTAGAGAGATGAAACCAAAATAAACTGCTGTAATATGCATCTCTGCCTCTAACCAACCCCGGTCTCTGCTGAAAGCAAAATAACAGCTCGACATCGCCTCAGTATCACAATGTGATGAGAAATCTTCTCTCTCTCTCTCTCTCTCTCTCTCTCTTTTGACCTTTTGACCTTTTTTGTGGAAAACAGAAGATTTCCCAACGTTTCCTTTTAGAAATCGACTGCAACAGGCTTTTTTTTTTTTTAGGTTTTCTGTATTTGACGGAGCTGCTAACGTATTTGGTTCGAATAAAAAAAAAGATGTCTCTTGATTTTCCCTTTTATTTGTCTCCTCTTTTCAGGCGCCGTCCTCAAGGCGTCCGGGCTGAGAAGATACAAAGGTGCCCTCAGTTTTCTTCTATATCGCAGACACACTTGAGAAGAGTAGAGGAAATGCACATATAGTGTCTGCAAATACACAGACTGCAGAAGTGGATTTATATCTTTCACACTTTCAAACGCACACACAGTCACACCCACACACATTGTGTCAAAAACACACAGCTCATCCTCGCCCCGTCCTTCACATTAGGGCTCTTTCAGTTCTTTTAATAATAATTCCCTTCATAGCATCTCCTCACAGTCACACTGATAATGGGAGGCACCTGTGAGAGTGTGTGTGTGTGTGTGTCCTCAAAAGACTGTTTCTCTTTCTGTGGAGAACTCCGATAAGCTTTCGCTCGGTTTCCTCACCCGCACACACTCAACTTTACACATTTAAATTCTCGCTGTAACTCACTAGAGGACATGAGGGCGTGTGCTTCGAACAGCTGTCAGTCAAATATTTTCTCTCCTTGTTCATCTCACTATTGTTGTTTGTCTTCTTTATCCTTGTTGCTCTGACTGATGCTATTTTTAGGCTGCACAGTTTCTAATCAGGATTCTGCATTTTTATATCCAACTTATATTTCTTGATATGTATTTTCCTGTGTTGTGTGTTTTCATGGGATGTGTGTGTGTGTGTGATGTGATGTGTGATTCGAGAGCTTGTAGCGGAAGTCATTCGTCATGTCCTGACCTCGTATCTGACCCTGACAGTCTCCTGCTCCGTTCTTCGTATGTGGAAGGAAAATGTTTTGACATTTTCAGAAGTTCATGTCTTTATTTGATTGTTTATTCATTAATGTTCTCCGTGAAGCTGCGATACCTGGTGCACACGATGACTTCCCCTGTTAAAGTCAACACATTACCCACAATGCTCGGTGCACTCAGAGCCCTGCTGCACACTCACTCAGCACCGGAGCTTGTGTTCCTTTCTGCTTTATTGTCTCCCACAGTCTCCGTCGCCCGGTCATCAGCCGCATCTCATCTCACGACGTCTCCCCAACAACTGGAACCTGATCAAATTGAGGGAAACTGATGTATCTCCCCGCTGGATTCTGGCGTCTTCGGAAATTGGAGAGAATTGGTCAGAACGCTGCTATAAATGCAGATCAACACGGGACACATCATCTATTTCCTGTCCCCTTTGGGTAGCGAGTTGGACATAAAACGAGTTAAACTTTCAAGTAGAACTTGGTGAAGTCAACATGGTGGATTTTTATTTCTGGAAAATATGAGGATGAAAAATAGAGGAAATAGAAAAACCTACATTTTAAGCAAATAAAATGTTGTGTCGACATAATTGTACAACTTTGAATGTACGCAGAGGCAGCAGTTAATCAGAGCCAAGGCAGTGGAATAAGTTAAAGAAGCATCAAGGTGCCCTAAAACATTTTATATATCATTAATAAAGAAAGTAGCACTTCAGGACTACGGTGCAGCGTGATGGAGAAAAGAAGTGAGAGGGAATTTTCTCTGGCAATTAGATGAAAAGTGAGTAAGCACTTATATACTGCCTCAAGTCGTTTATTAAGTTACTGTAAAATAAAATCTTTTTTAATTTATGTTCATGAACGAGGACGTCTTTGTCCACACTCCACAGTCTGAGAGCCTCCTGAGGACCAAAGGCCTTTTCTGTCAGGACCCCCCCGCTCTTTGGAAATGTCTTCCTGAGGAGATCCTCTCATTCTCTCATTTGTATAGGTGTGCTTTCTTCTAGTTCTGATCTTAGCATCTAATAATTTGATTATGTTTTATATTATTTTGTCTTTACTCTTTTCCCACCTGCAACATGTTTTTTATATATATCTATTAGTTTTAATTGTTTCTTGTTGTTTGCCTTCAACTTTTCATTTTTAACTTGTAAAGCACCTTGTTAATGTGCAATATAAATAAAGTTATTATTATTCCTTCTTTATGAGGAAAATCTGACAATTTAGCCAAATTAGCTTTTGCCCTCAATTTAGCCATTTAACTAATGACAATTAGTCATTTAACTAATGACATTTATCCATGTTTTAAATGGAGTTACACTCAGAGCCATTAACAGGACAAACAAACCTCGATTGGAGCACGCTCACAGCGTTATGAGAGCCTGCAAAATATTGTAATGACCAACTTATTGGGCAATTTAATCTCTTATTCATGCTTATCAGACTTTCTACTGCACGGACAGAAAAAAACACCCAGTTTAAAGATCACAGCCACGGGCAAATTCACTTTCCTTCACTTCACGATTCCCTAATTTCTCCAATGATGATTCTAATAGTATGTATACATCTTAACTTGGCTCTGGGCCGCAGAGATTTCACAGCAACAACTTCAAATATATTCATGCTCAGTAAAACAGGAATATGAGGCGTGGAAAAACAAAGTTCCTCGAGGATTTTAAAGATGTGCTTATTGATTATCAAGCAGCTGTTTTCATTCATATATTCCCTCCTGCATGCTGTGATGTCAGAACGATGGTGGGTGCATGAGTGAGGGTTTCAAGGGATCATCCAGCTCCAGGCCACGTTCTGTATGCACCAGTGATGTTGTCCCGAAGCAGAAGTTGTGTAGGTGTTTTACTCCAAATCTATCTTTCCCCCGAAAGCATCGACCCTCTTCCACCGATCACATCACGATGCTCAATCAAGATTTTTAACAGTTGCATCTTAAAACTGCCACGGAGCTTTATCGGCGTGCATGAAGGGAAACATCAGCAAGCAGCAGCTTAAAACTGCAAAAAGGTCTTATTTGATACGGGAGTTTTGACTGCTGACCTGTGAAAATGAAACCTGCATTACATATTCAACCTTACAGCTTGAATATGTTTGTCAACAGGTTGAGAGGCCGGAATGAAAAAGTCAAATCATCAAGGGATTGATTCACAGGCAGAAAATAAGAGATGCTCTTTTTTGTTACTGCAAATCTTCTCAGATTCCTCAGACAATGTTGCATCCCAACTATGTAAATTACTTTGTTACTTAACTTAAGTTTTAATTACTTTTCACTGTTACTTCACTACATATATCAGCAAATATCTGTACCTTATACTCCACCACATTTTTTTTACAAATCATTTTATTACATATTCACACTGCTTTTTATATTTTTAAAAGTAATCAATAACGAGAGGGGGAATCGATTTTCTGATCCAATCAGAGTGGACAGGTAACATTAGACCCCGCCTCCTTCAATCAGAGCAAGCAGCAGCACTGCTATTTTTCAAAATAAAAGCGGTATAAAGCATAACTAAACGATCACTGAAATTTACTTTGGAAATAACTTGCTAAGTAGAAAGCGATTCTTTGAATGTTGTTTCCATGACGGAGATCAGCACGCTGTGAAAAAAAATCACGTTATGGAAAATATGTTTGTGGAGTTAGGAGGCAGATGTGCATGTCAAGGATTCCAATGTCAGTGAGCAACTGATTCATGTCGTGTCAACAAAGAGGAAAGAGGAGAATTTTTAAAGAGGGAGTAAAGAAAACAAGCACAAGCAACGAAAAGCAGAAAGTGAGAATGAGGAGTTGGCGACTCCTCTCCTCTCCTCTCCTCTCCTCTCCTCCCTCCACTTCATCCATTCATTATTCAGTATACCTTCAGGTCAAACTCTCAGTGTCTTCTTGACATATCCCTCCTCTTCTCCATACTGCACCCCCCCCCCCCCCCCCCCCCCCCCCGCACTCCTCTCTCTGTATCTTTCCTTTCTCCGTCTCCCTGACTGTCACCCTTTCATATTCCACAGAAATTACCTCAGGGATGAGAAACCAAGCTTTGAAATGTCAAATTTATAGAAAAGTATTTCAGTTTTCTTTCTTTACGATTCTAATTACAGGCACATGCACGCAGCTTTTTGAGCGGGAGAAGTTTTGTGACAGTTCTTCGTCGCTTCATTCATCTTCTTCTCTTCTCATATACATAGAGGACTTCATGGCAGTTTTTCTACTTTTCTACTACGAGGAAATAAGGGCAGCGACAAATTGAAAATGTCGGCTTGTATTCATGAGCCATTCTGCATTTCATTTGTAAATTCATTTTTTTTCAGGAAGTCACTGCTGCCACTCAATATAAAATACTTCAGAGGGCATTGCTGTTGGTTGAGTTTACAGCAAAGCACTTTGCAAACTCTGTTTTTAAAAAGTGCTATATAAATAAAGTTTATTATTATTATCATTATTAAGGTCAGCTTTTTGATTCAGAAAAAAACTATACAGGGTTTTGATTTCTCAGAAAAACGTTTCACAGAATTCTGACATAATTATCTCGTTTATTCAGATGAACAGAGCAGATTTTTGTTCGTGAAAATTTGTCTCAGGATTCCGACAAAATAATCTTAATAATTAAATAACTATTCCTCTAAAGTCCCCCCTTTCATTACGAAACAAGTCTTTATTTACTTCAGAGTTACACTTCATTAAAGTATTTTTTACTTTGACAGGTAACAGCAGGACACAGGAAGCGAACCATATATGGAGCACAGGTGCGTCATCAGCAGCGCCACGTGTGGAAACAAGAGAAACAACAGGGAACTTATTTGTGCGTCGAGAGGAACGAGAACTTTCTCACGCAGCGACACGTTGAACACGAGTGGAAACAAACCAAGTGAGCTGATGCAAACTGAGCACAGACACGTGGACGTCACTGACAGGTGAGTGGGAGCTCTGGAACAACTGGTGCAGAGGGAGGGGAGGGGAGGGGGGGTCCTCATGAGTACTGACGCTGGACTCCACCAGCAATTAGCCACAGCCCTCAGTGCCCCTTGCTAATCCCATGCAGGTGTTTCCAGGTGTGAAGGGTTCACCTGGTGGAAGCAGTTTGGGGCCATCTCTGGGCCGTGATCAGATATTACCATAGCAACAGAAGCTAAGTGGAGTTGTGGTGCGGTGCCCTGAGGTACTTTTTATTATTTATGTGGCCCCACTGGTTTCATTTGCATCACAGAGAAATGCCCAAGAACCAGTGGCAGGATGAAGTCATTTCGTTTTGGTTCTGCATCGTGCAGACTTGACTTGTGTGGGGATGCACGTTGGTGGCAGATGTACATTTTTACTTTTCACTTTCTTTAATATTGTGAGATGGAGCATTCTTTTCACATTTATCTTATTTCCCAGGGAATTACTCATGGTACTTGATTGAAAACAATAACAGTAAAAAGCATATTTAGGCGACTGATGTCTGAGTTTGTGCAGTTTCATTGACCTTAAGTTCCCTGTTGGGCCTCGGCAGCAAAACCCAAGGTCGTCTAATCTATGAATCTCTGAATGCAAAAACCCTTACAACATTTTTTTTTTATGTACCTATGACGTAATGTAAGAAAGCATCATTGGAATCCATGTGAAGGAGATGAAGGTGTAATTTCTTTCTTTCTTTCTTTCTTTCTTTCTTTCTTTCTTTCAATGTTCTTTTTATTGAATTTCACAATTTAAACACACAAACCAAAACGAACACCATTCCCACCCCACACCACACATCCCGACCCCCTGCTGTCACTCAGTTGTTGGCCACACCAGCTTCCCTTGGTGTGACATGGTGTGCACATACCTGGGTGTAGTTACTTTCTGCTCATTATTTTAAACACAGTCCCAATGTGTAGAGGGTGTGATTGAAACCACTGCAGTAGTGTGTGTGTGTGTGTGTGTGTGTGTGTGTGTGTGTGTGTGTGTGTGTGTGTGTGTGTGTGTGTGTGTGTGTGTGTGTGTGTGTGTGTGTGTGTGTGTGTGTGTGTGTAAAGCTCCACTCGTGTGAGAAGGCCTTTATATTGTGAACTCTTCAGAGACCGAGCGGAGCATTGAGAGAGAACTGGACTTGAAGAAGCTCCAATGATTAGATTGTGATGAAGAGAATGGACTTTGGATGATAAAACATTTAGATTCCTAAATTAATTAAATAAGCAAGGGGGATAAAACACAGTCGGAGCGTTGAAGGGGTTTTGTGAGGTGAGGCGGCAATTGTGGAATGAATGAGCGATTTAAAGTTGAGTACATGAGTAAGTGTGAAGGGGAAAAAAAAGAAAAAGAGAAGAGGATTCACCGTTGAAAATTGAAAAGTGGAGAAAGTCCAGGAAATGAAGAGGTGAGATGAGAGAGACAAAGAAAGACAAAGGAGGGACATAAATTATGAAGCGAGTGGAGTAGCTCGGCCGACACTGAGGGTGGCACATGAATTGTAAAGAAAATGAAAGCTGCCACCAAGTGATATGAATTGGCCGCAGAATCTCTCACTGAAGAACTGAAGGCATTTTAAACAAGTGAGGGAAGATACAGCAGAGCGCCGCCGACCAGAGCGGGGGTGGGGGTGGGGGGGAGTGAGATGGAGAGGAAGGGTGAACGTGGGAAAGGAAGAGAGAAATGGGGTACAAATGCATCGGATGGGAGGAGGAGGAGGGGGAGAGTTCTTAAAGAGTGAATAAATGAAGCGAGAGAAAGCAGGGGAAGATAATGATCCACGAGGAGTTAAGGGGGGGGGGGGGGGAGCATTAGGAGAGGAGCAAGGTGCAGATAGGGAGAGTGACGGATGAGGGGAGAGTCGGAGAAAAAGGAAACGGAGGGAAATGAATGGTGAGGACAAGATGACAACAGAGATAGAAAGGTGGAGGTCTTTCTCTTCCCGTGTCTCCGAGTCTCTCGTTTTCTAATACTACATCACCCGCCGCCATCCCATCATTCAAGCCCTTCTTTTTTCCCTCCTGCACAACGTCCTCAGTCTTTTTTATCCCTTCTCCGCTTCGTTTTCGGTCCTGCTTCCCTTTTCCTCTTTGTTTATATAAAATTAATTTCATTTGTTTTTATTTGACCAACTGTGAAATGTTCTGTGAGACCTAATATTTAATGTCGTTTGATACAAAGTTAATTCCTCAGAGGGTAATTTGACAGAAGCAAATACAAGTGCACGTAATTACCACACATGCAAACACAAATGCTAATGTCGGAAAATTGAAATACACAAGATTAATGGCTGTTTAATCTCAACTAAAAGACGCAGTAAGTATCACAAAAGGTGAGAAGAGCAGGTTCTCTCTGTTTCCTGCTCTGGGCCCCTGGAGTAAAACCAAACTTTTATATTTCTGATGACAGTAGCTTTAAGTTTTTGTTTGTATTAATAATACTACCAATACCACTACTACTACTTATAATATTAATTGCAATCCAATTAATAGAGATGTTCAGATATCGATACCAGCATTAGAAATGACTGTGATACTACAGAGAATGTTGGGTCGGGCATTGACGGGAACAGAAATCTAGTAATTTTCTATTTCCTGAAAATCACTACTTCTTCACCGCTCTGAAACAGCAGTTGCACTGTACTGCCACTGGCAGGTGCTGTTTTTAGTATTTTCAGTAATGTTAAGGTTACATTGTTTTTAGTAATGTAACTTCAGCCAAAGTTAAGACTTAAAGCTCAGCAATAAGGTAACATTTCAATCTGGAAAGTCCCAGAAGCAACGTGTACTGTATGCAAGACTTCAGTTTCAAGTGTCACTAATGTTTCCAATTACAACACTAGCAACAGGTCACATAGCAATGGTGGCAATCATCACTTCCTTCAGTAAGAGAAATATGGTATCGGAACATCTCTACTTATAATGCCACTATTTTCAAAAATGTCTGTAATATCCGTGCATCACAGCTTCTGTATGGTTCAGGATAGAGAAGGATTCTGGAAACTGAAACCCCATCAATTAATACTCAAAGTCAAGATATTGGAATTGGTATTGGGAAGGAAAAACAATATTGGAACATCTCTACCAATCAATCAAACAAAAGTCTAAACACAACAGAATTCAAATTGTATCTAAAGTGACACCAATTAAAGGAGAAACAGGAAAAGGTTAATAGAAATTATAATTTGTTAATAGGAGCTCACTACTCAGTAATTTGAATCAATCTTTTCCTTGTTTTTATTTTTTTATTTTTTGAATGTGTCATCTTTCATTTCCTATTTTACCAACGAAACCTGTTTGGCCAGACAACTCCACCATCGATCACTGTACGAGCCAACAATGCAATCAGCCTCTGCTGTGATTTTCAAACAGAGGCAGGTGGGGAAGTGAGAGGTTACTGAGTAAGCAGAGTCAGACTCCGGCAATTATCTCATTAATAAACCAAAAATGATGGATGTCACCCATATTGTTTCATTAATCACATTTTGAGAGTGAAGTAAACACGATGTGTGGTACTTCTCCAGTTGTGCACACAGAGGGGTCAGGTGACACCCAGATACTCTTGGTTACAATGAGGCAGATGGCAATTTTAAGTTTTACCTCACAAATCAATAGAGGCGTTTTTAACATTTTCCAGAACTCAATGGAAAGTCATTTTAACGGCGCACGTCTGCTGTGGGATTTGTGGTGCAGCAGGGAAATGGCCCTGAATGGCTTTGAATGTTCTTTTTCACCAAATGATTGAGAAAATTGGCTTTGAAGATGATTTCAACTCGAACTAAACAACATCAGTCCACTTTAACCATCGGAGCAACGCAGTGAGTTAAATACATAAATTCAGCAATGACCCTTTTACTGCAAATTTTTTGAACTAAACAGACCTAAATGCTTCAATCAAGGCGTAATTAAGTTTGTCCTCTCTGCTGCAGCATGTGGTTTGGAGGTTGGGAGCTCAGATAATTGAAATGGGCAGTTCAATTTCCATCAATCTGAGCTATATTCTTGGTCAAGGACCTTTTTTAAAAATCTTTTTGGATGTGCATTGTTTAGATTTTAATAGAACTCTGATGGTAGTTTGACTGTACTCCTGCTGGATCTTTTTGTTATTTTTTAATATGTTGGTAGAGCTGTGTGCACCGCTCTTTGCCCTCCTCTCTCTCTCTCTCTCTCTCTCACACACACTCAAAAACCCTTCTGTTACAGTAAGACTGACTATTGGCAGCACTGAGTCATTGGACGGTTGAAACATCCATAAAGTTTTTTACCATCCTCAGCAGGCAGGCAGAACACCTGCGCTTGAAAAAGGCAATGTGTCGACAGGCTGTGTGCGCAGTGTGGTAACTGTGTTAACAATCGTGTGGCTGAAGAGATGGTATGAATCAGTCCTAATTCATATTGTTGGTTTTCGGTGTGCACGTGCAGCAGAGAGAGAGTGAGAGCTTTCTTCTCCCCTTACAAACAGGCTCTTTGTTTAACTTGCATAAAGAAATAATTACTAGGAAGTCTTATTTTCTTCATTTCTAATGTTTCCCATCCCTCTATCATTGGCCTGGGATGTGTATTTCTAGGACATGTTTGATCAATGCAAAAATACTCCTCTGTGTATTTATCTTGCAATTTTCTCGTGTAAATGTAGGTTATGACCCAAACCACCAACAGATTATTGTTTTTTTACGCCGAAGAAGAGAGGAACTTGTTTTAAGAATTCCCTGTCTCTAATGTAATTTCCTGTCAGTGTGATGGTAATGCACCCCCCCTGTAGCGGCCCTCAGTAGCTGTTGCTGCTTCAGTCAGCTGATTGGTACTCACCGCTGTTTGCCACCGTGTGAGGTGTCAGAGGTCTTTAATCACGATTGTGACCATATCACAGAGGAGATTATTGTTGTGATGCCCGCTGCGCCTCTGCTGCCCTCCGGTCCTGCAACATACTCTCTCAGTTTGAGACAGTCACCCCCGATACCTTCAGACAAATAAAGAACCCAGAACTTGCCCGACTTGCTATTCAGCCCTCTCTTTGCCAAATTCATTACGGCGCTCCGTCTGATATTAGGACCCCCTCTGCTCACTAAATTATTACCTCCCTCTCCTCTTTTATTGTGCCCTCCACCTTCAAAGGAGCCGTGATTAAACCTCTGCTTAAAAAACTCTAACCTTGCTTCTGATGCCCTTAATAATTGCAGGGAAAAATTCAAATCATCCCTTCCTCTGTGAAGTTCAGGGAAGAAAAACCTGACATAGCCAGTGGCTGATTTTCTGCTGCATTGGTTCACTTGGTCCAAATTGTAGTCTGTCATAAAGGCTGTTGATATTTCCCAGCCCAGACTCCAACAAGGCAATGAACAACCAATTTACCCGTCAGGTTTCCAGTCAGAGCCATTTGTTTGATTTGATGCAGGACATTGTTTGTAAATAAGAGTTTTTGATTTTCAATTATTGCCAGGAAGTGTTCGTCAATATGGGTTGATGAGTGTAGACTGAATAGGAAACCAGCTGATTCTTCCATTATAAATGAAATGAACTCCAAAACAACTTTAATTTTAATAAATATATCTGTTGTCTGTGCAAGCAGCTTATTGTGTGATTTAAAAAAAAGTGGCGTGTATAGAAACACTGTATGAATGAATGCATGAATGCGACTTGTACTGTAAAGTGCTCTGAGTGGTCTAAGGATGGAAAAATGCTATTTAAATTCAGTCCATTTAGCATGACATGGTAATTATGATGGTAGCAAAGGTTCAAGTGAGGGGATGTGATATAAAGAGCAACAAAATACGTGTTTGGAGAAGGAGGATGCGTGTTGACTCACACATGAGACTGCTGTTTCTAGTTTATTTCATCCATGACCCTTCCAGAACAGTGTTTATTACTGTAACCACAGTGATGATGGATAATACCGTCAGTGTTGGATAACATAGTTTGAGCAGCTTTTCCTGGAAGGGGAGGTTTTGCAATATGAGCGTCAGATAAGCCAGAGAAACTTCCACAGCATGAATTTTAAAAGTTTACAAACCTGGAAATGATGACTTTCCTACTGTTACTGTTAACATAGGTTGGAGGATCTGTTCTACAGCCCTGCTTAAATGTGGAGCTTTAAAGACCAGCCACGATTTCAGCTCCTGCTGCTTTGCAGTCCGCCTCAGCAGTGTCCAATTCAACCATAATTGCTCATTAAAAATTAACGACATCGAGTTTGTTGTCTACAATGTACCATCGTCGTCTGAGGGTTGTCTGTGTGTGTGTGTGTGCGTGCTGTTAAAATGTTAAAATGTTAAAAGCAGCCAGGCCAGACCAGGTTGTAGACAAACTGTCAGGATGAAAAGGATAAGAGGAGAGCTGAAGCCACAATGGGAAGACGAGAGGGTGAGAAAAGGAGGGAAAAAGATGGAGAGTGGAGTTCAGGAGAGGTGAGACGTGAAGAGGAGGAGAGAAAAAGACAGGAGCTCAAGAGAGGGGCGAGAAAAACCATGCTGAGACAATTGGTCTCACCTGCAGCTATCTCGTGTGCGTGTGCGTGTGCGTGTGTGTGTTTCTGCTTGATCGAGTTATTGGGCAAATGAACCCTTGTGTCTTCTTAAACGTGGTGGTGTGTAGACTTGTACTGAGCATCTCTCAGGCTGTGAGAATGTGCTTTCTAGGTAGGTGTGTGTTTTACAGTATATTCAGTCAAAATATGTCTGTTTTTGTTTGTGTATATATTCTAAGGCAGCTCTTGGCAGTTCATATTTGAATATCACTGAGGCAGTTTCCAGTGAGAGAGTTGGAAGGCGTAAAGACACAGACTGGACTTAGAAGACAAAAAAACCAGTAGATTAGAAAAGAGGGATATGTAAACAGGAAGTGAGAATCTTTCTTTCCAGCAGGGCTCCTCTATATCCAACCTCAATGCACCTCTGTAGTGCTCCGCCCCTCGTTTCTTCGCGACACCGCTCTTTGCTGCTGGCGTGATGCTCATTTCCTGCCTCAGCTCGACACACTGAGTCAGTCCCTGCTGGTCTGTTCCACTGAATAACTTTCATCGTCATTATTATTTGCAGAACACGCTGCAGTTTTCTCCCTGTAACCGCAGCGCAACACAAATAGCCCAGGATGCAGTGTGTGGGCGCTTCCCTCACTGTTTATCACAGCCAGCCTTACACACATGTGGTGTAAACCTGCCTTGCTGTGTTGTTTTGGCGTTGGTATGTTCCTGCGGGGTTGCGTGTCGTGTCACCTGTCTGTGCGGCGTCATCCGGTGTTGTTTACAATTGCTTAATTGCTTGTGATCTCCCACAATCCCCCACTGCTGCTTTTCTTTGTCCTCCATGTGTAAAGTGGATTGTGACACTTCCCAGCCAAATGGCCTTTAAATAAATATGATTACTGAATATATCATCTTCAGTGTGATGTCGTACTGAGACAATTTAGCCTGAGCATAAAACGTAGCCGTATAAATTATTGCTCACACAGCAGCATTGGGCTGCAAAACTGAAACACACCCACACTCTGGATATACAACAATGACGCCCATGTTTCTTTTACACATATAGCAGCTATTCATTTTTAATGACTTGACTTTTTCTGAGCCATAAAATGACAATAGCTGAGGAGAATTTCCTTTTTCCACAGTCAAGGTCCTCAGTGGTCTTCAAGCTGACAGTGACGTGATACTTCCTTTGCTTTGGTGTCACGAAACTGACGGGTGTCAGCACTGAAATCAAATTAAACAAGTTCATAGGTTTGATAGTGGGATACTCTAAAATGGTCTCTGAGCAACGGGAGTGATTAAAATTGCAATTATAATGTTTTGGCTTTCTAGCCTGCAACTTCACGTTTGCTTCACTTTCACTTCTCAGGGATCAGTGTGGTTTTCAGGAGCAGCATGCAGATGTTTTTGGAGAAAATAACAGTCCGATAAAATCCAGTGAACATGACCTGCCCTGCAGCAAACAGCAGACACACCAAGGTAGCAGCTAGCTTAACATAAGGTAGCATTTATAAACTATTTTATCTCTGTGCTGGATGTTTAAATAGACTTTTTGCTAAAATCGGTTAGTTCATATCAAAGTGTAGAAATATGATCACCTGCACTGAAGTGTCACATTTTATAGGTCAATCATATGTTTGTGTGTCTTTTAGTGGTCGGGCAGCAAAGAAATGACAGCTGTCAGATAAAGGAAATGGAGTAGCAATGTTTTTTAGAATAGTATAAACCCCGGAATCTTCTCTTATCGACCGTCCCTTCACTTTCCTGTTGTTTCTCTTCTCTCTATGGATCATTACAATCGTGGTGGAGGGGTGGAATTGGTGCTGAAAGTTTTACAACCATGCAGTTTTATTCACAACCAAACAAAGGCAAGCAAGTTTGATGCTTTCTGTCTGTTCTGTCATTTTTCTTTTCTGCCCCATTTCACTGTCACACAACAAACAGCGCTGTCCGTGGTTCTGAAACAACAGCCCGGCATTATTCACATGTCTCCTGGCCAATGATTTAGGTTTTGATTTTCTATTCTTCTGCAAAAACACACAGCTTGAACAGAAAAATCAACCATCTAATGGGATAAACATTTGATTTGATTTTATAATAGTGTATAATGTGTGTAATTGTCTGGTAATCAAACCCCTATTACAAGAAATGGAGTCATTGACTTACAGACTAGCTTGCAGGTGTGGATTTGGGCCGTTAGGGCCCCTGTGACTGAGAAGCCCACAGGAGAGGGTTTGGACTGTATAACTTAGCTGTGAACCCAAACTGCTCAAATGTATCGTCTAACAAAAAACAAATTGCTTTGGTCCCAGAGCAGATTAAAATTATCTGTGTTGTGTAGACACTGCAGACACAGAATCAATAGTCAGTGAAGCTGCCCATGTCATGATTTACAGTGGGAATTGGACCAGAAACAAAGGATTTTTATCCAGGGCTCCTTAAAGGGAGAAAAAATCAGCTTGCTTGGATATTAAGTTGTAACAATTCACAGAACGGCAGATTCAGCCAATGGATTCATTTTTCTACACATGGGGGAAGAAGCTGAGACGGGGTCTTAAGGTAGCTTTTAAGGTGGTAGTCCGCTCTTAGGAAAAAGCTTTTCTCATAGCTGTGACGAGCAAGCACCATCACTCAAAGTGTGCTATATCAAGCAGGTTTCTGGCTGGGTGAGGAGGATCATGGGAATCTCTGCTACACTTTTCTGACCCTTTGCAGGTCTTTGATGGAGGGAAGCTAACAGCTACTGACCCTCTTAGCAGGACAGACGACACTGCACATATTTCTGAGGGATACTGGAGGACAGGAAGGAACCAGACAGGGACTGAGGTTGTGCTGATGCTAAGCAAACACATCTGTAGACTAGTATAACAAATGTATTCTTACTAAGCGTGACAGTTAAACTCAATTGTACCTTTCAGTTGGTGGACGGTGGGCACAGTTTTTGGGAGGTTTTTAAATAATCATGCATGGGAGCTTGACCAACTCTCCCCTGCTCACTGCTGTGACTATTACTTTACAATAAACTGAAGCTTTATTGATCAGCGTGCACTAACTCTGCCCCTCACCTCCGCTCAGGTCAGAGCATGGAGCTGAAATACAAGTCCGGCTGTTTGAATAATGTCTCTCTAATAACTGAGCAATGCTGCCGCCCCTAATACCCGGGAGGGGATGAGTAGGCGAGTGTCTGTGTAAGTGCGAGACCTGAATCTCTCCCGTTTTCTGCACATTAGGCTTCAATTTGTTTGTTTGCACTCGACCATGACAGCCGACTGACCCATCTCGCATCAGTGCCAGTGTGGTATCATCGGCAAGTTTGACTGCTTTGACAGAGGGTTTCGCTGGAGGAGCCATCATCTGTGTGAGGAGGTTGTAGGAGGGGGGGGAGACTACTCGTACAATAGAATATAATTCTTTCTTGAAATCTATGAAATGGGCCGCTGTGCTGTTGTACCTGTTTTTTTTATTCCCAATATAGTTAGGTCATTGTCTGGCCTATTAATCTGTGTTGTCATGTCTTAAAGAAGACACTTTGCTCATATTCAGGTTTGAATTTGGGTTTTTACTAGAAAAGGTTTATATGCTCTAATGTTTAGAAAATGCACCACTTTCCTGATGCTGCAGCCCCTCTCTTCAGCCTCTGTCTGAAACACTTTGTTTTAGATCCTGTCTCTTGAAGTCCCACTCTGTTGTGATTGGTCATCTTCTTCCAGCATGTGAAGGAAATGTCAGTGTTTTCGCTGCTTTACCTGGTTTTGAATGGCGAGGCATTCAGGAGCAGTGTTTTCTGTGGGAGAGTGGAGCTCCGTTAACCGCAGACTTCTGACTTTTTAACTTAACAGACCTTTTACATACTCAACAACAATTTAACACACTAGGATCACTGAAGAAGCATCATGTGTCCTTTTTAAAACAACAACAAAAAAAATAAATATATATATATGCCTAGGATGCAGCAGAGCTCATAATCAAGACACACACAAACACATACACAAACCTGAACTGAATTTTTCCCAGGAAGTGGTGTTGCCAGACATCCTAATTTGTATTTAGTTACCATGGCAACACATACTGTAGCTTGGTTAAGGGCCTCGATAGGAAATTAATGATCATTGAGGGCATGTTTGTTTGTTGTTGATATCGATGAGTCACGTCGAGGCTGCGGCTGAGCCAGTGTCTGATGTTTCTGTGATATGAGGCGAGAGGAAAAGAAAGTGTAGCTGAGAAATGAGGAGGGAGCGGACAGGGCAGACAGAAATAAAGTGATATCATGTGAGGGGACAACAGATCGTGGGGGTGAGAATTGCCTCCGTGCTCTGTGTTCGTGTGACGATCGACCTTGTTTGTGCCTGCGATTCTGTGCGCGTGCGTTCATGCGGTTGTGTGTATGATTCCCACCTCGATAGACCCAGATGAGGCCGGAAAGAGCCAGATAGAAAAATTCTAAATGAGTAACTCTTGCAATGAAAAAGGAAGAATTCTAACTATAATTTTATTGGGGGAAAAAAAGATTAGTGCGACTAGTTTACAAGGGCTCCATGTTGGCCCCGGTGAGGCTGACAAATCAAAAAGTGTCATCATTGACGAGCTCTTGGAGAACTGTGACACACTTTGTGTTTTTAAAGAAACTTATTTAATCAAGACTTTGAAGAAAAGTGTAGATTCAATAGAAACATTCATGAAAAGGTTTAGATTAAAATTACGTCATACTTAGCAATAGCAATGTGTATATTTACATGCCATTCTATTCATTTAATTATATTAGAGTTGAATACAATTTTGTTCATGGTTTTCAAGGCATAAAAAAATTAGAATTCAACAGGTTGTAGAGAAATTAACTTTCTTCCAGATACAATGTCCTGACTATTTTAAATTGCACCACATCCGACCGACAACCGCTGACATCACTGCTGGGTTGATCCCACCAAAGGTAAGAGAAAGTATGTATTGTCTCATATGTACGAACACTCAAATTCATTGTCCACCATGAAGCAGCTGATGATGAGGAAGTGATGGCCTTCAGGTTGTGAATAAAGGGAAAATAGAAAGAGAGAAGTCTGGGCACTCTGTAAAAAAATATATAATTCAATAACACTTATCAGCCACTGACAAAACAAATTACTCTTTTGCTGAATGCACCTTTTTGTAAAGTAGTTTTCTGATGTAAATTATGACATTTTGCTCTTCAACTGTTCCATATTTTCTTCACCAGCGACCTCAGAGCTCTCGAGCAAAATCACCTTTCACAAAGAAATGCTCCCGCCATCTTCTTCCCCCATTGCAGAGCCGTGTTACTTTAATCAGGGCCAATGTCCCTTTAATAGAAAGGTCACTTACTGCCGGCTCCAGGGGTCAAAATGATAATGAA
This sequence comes from Hippoglossus hippoglossus, assembly GCF_009819705.1. Classification (NCBI taxonomy): domain Eukaryota; kingdom Metazoa; phylum Chordata; class Actinopteri; order Pleuronectiformes; family Pleuronectidae; genus Hippoglossus; species Hippoglossus hippoglossus. The sequence goes on from NC_047161.1 coordinate 7,818,561, forward strand.
GTGCCAAAGAGTTAATTATAATATTTATGTGTAAGATAAAAGTTTAGGGCCCTCAGATGTTTATTGGGCAGGTTGTCTATATTTGACACGTACACACACACACACACACACACACACACACACACACACACACACACACAGCCCCAGATGCATGCAGTAGCGCTTACTTAGACACACAGTCAATATCAGACACCTATTCATAACCTTTGAGCATCTCATGAAGGCACACACACACACACACACACACACACACACACACACACACACTCTCTGCTGCTTCCTGTAATCAATGACTATAGATCTTGAGTACACAGACACACACGGACACCGGAAAGACACAGTTTCTGTTGGACAAAGCCATAGACATGGTTGATGTGGGAAATATATTCATAACCTTTGAATATGAGCTGACTAGCAGCTTGTACACAAGACACACACACACGTCCCTCAGGGACCCTGCCATTTCCAGTGATTGATGAGCCTATTGATGTTCCATATGGTTCATCTCTGGGGTTATGACCTCATGTATCGATCCAAGAATTCATCTGAGTCTCTACGTCTGCTCTTGTGTGCGAGTGTTTTGTATCCGTATGTTTGTGTGTGAGACTAATGATCTGAAGCACTACTCACTCCGTGTGTGTGTGTGTGTGTGTGTGTGTGTGTGTGTGTGTGTGTGTGTGTGTGTGTGTGTGTGTGTGTGTGTGTGTGTGTGTGTGTGTGTGTGTGTGTGTGTGTGTGTGTGTGTGTGTGTGTGTGTGTGTGTGTGTGTGTGTGTGTGTGTGTGACCTTCCATCATTGATTACAGGCAGGGTGTGATTGGAATAATCACTCATCTGTCAGTCACTCAGCTCCTCACCTGCAATCTGCACAAACCTCCTATGAGATGTTTGAGACATTTTGACAAGTGCTTTGAAAGGCAGTGAAATTTGAACGACATTTCTAAAATACCCGTGATGACATTGTTTTAATAAACTGCTTCTTTTTTTTTTTTAAATGCTCTCATCTACTACCCGTCCAGGAGAGTTGCTCAATCTATTCCAATAACTGTCAAATGTTACGCGTGATCCCTGGAGGAACCTTGAAAACAAAACCCAAAAAGTAAGCACCCGGGCTGTGGGCATGATGATAATATCATGTGATGACTTCTGAATCATCTTTGCGGTTCACACTGTCTTTCACAGACCACAGTCTCCTGCCAAGTTCAGCTCCCTCTGAATTCACACCAGATGTAACACATCAGTGGTGTTAATTTATTTTGAAAGAGACCATCACTTCAGTTTATGTCGTCTCTGACTTCTGTTCGCTGACTTGATGCCAAATGCTGTTTTTCCGAGTAAAGCAGCAGCAGTCGAGCAAGGGGATGCGTCTGAAAACACAACATCCGGCCAAATGGTTTTCTCAAGATAAGGGGTCGACATAATTGTTTCATATCAGGTCATATTATAAATCTAGGGTTTTTATATTTTTTACCCCGACGAACGTTGACGTGCACAAAGCGAGCGTCTCTTTCAGTAGGTATGACAGACAGGTGTCAGGATGGGGGGGGGGGGGGGGGCGGTGCTCTGTGCTGTTCTCTGCTATACTGCGCACTGTCGAGTCAACATGACAGCATGGGGGCTGAAGCAGCTTCAGAGCCGAGGACAGATGGATGAAAAGATAAAAGGGTCGTGAAAAAACATCACCACAACTGCACTGACATCAGTAAAATCTATCTATAGACACTGTAGATAGATGGAATCATAACTTCATTGAAATGATGTGCTCTTGCAACTTGTTTCGTAAAACTCATAAAATAATCCTCGAACCAGCTTTTGGTTTATAATACGCAACAAAAAAATACTTTTTATGGTTTTAATGCAAAACAGTTAACGTTTTCTATCACAGAAACAAAACAAGACGGACAAATCTGCGGACTTAACCATCCATGCAAGCAACAATTAGCCTGTTTCCAACCGATATGCATTTGTATGTTGGACTTAAAAGAGAACGATAAGAAAGCAATTATAAACAAGAGTGTGTTTTTTTTACCTCCTTTCCAGTTTTGTTTTTTCTCGAGGGGACGTTTGGACCCTGCACGGTGCTGAAAACACACACACACACACACACACACACACACACACACACACACACACACACACACACACACACACAGGGGCTGCAGCAGGAGACCACCGGTCATATACACTGTCAGATTGCCTAAAACCAATCCCTACCTTTTGTTTTCCCCCTCTTTTGTTTTCTTTCTGCTGAGTTTGCAGATGAGCATCCACATGCACATTACCAGGGATCCACACTTCACACGAAAACACAAACAAACCCTCCAGAAATCCCCAACTTTTGACTCCAGGAGAGAGAGAAAAGTTCAGGAGAATTTCAAAATTCAAAGTAGACCCCAAAAAAAGAAAAGCGTCACACAAGTGGCTTCATCAGCAGCTTCCATCTGTCAATATCCACTCCTTTTCGTTTTTATTGAATTTATTACCCTTTTTGTTTTCCTTACTCTGTAAAGTGACATTGGTACCCTTCAAAATACACTATATATAATCTAAGTTATTATTTATATTATTAATTTGTCAGGCTTAGATGAACTTCTTCATCCTCTGGCCTTATCAGGCTTAGCTTTGCTTTGTTGAATGCAAATATTAGCATCCTGACATAATGTGATGCTCTGATAACATGCAGTATATCTGCAAACATAATGTTAAACATGTAAAGTTTAGTATCTTACTAGCTGCCATGAGGGATCTGGACCGAATTCAGTTTAATTTCTTCTATTTGATAATTCCTGGATATCCTTGTGTCGTCTCGATGAGTTAGTCTCAGCTGTCAATCATATCCTGTTTTTTAAACAATCAAACAACTGATGGAAACCAAAACTATAATATGTAGTAATAATTACCACTAAAAATTTTAATATATAGATACAAATATCAGTGTGATAACTGTGTATTTTTAAATTTTGTCCATGTCCCATCCACTAACATGCAGAGACAGGTTGATGACCTATACCAGCCACCAGGGGGCAATCAATATACTTGATATTCTGTCCATTTCTGTGTCCAGGCTGTGGTTTCTGTAGCAATAGTGTGGCTGTCAGTCACATGTCCCACAGAACAAGCTGTAATCTGAACCTGTTTCACACATGAGTATAAACTCTATTGCTTTCTCATCGGCTGTTTTGGTGGAAAAACAAACCCACAGCTATTTTCATTTTCACTCTTGCTTTTGTTACATAAGTGCAGCCACAATAAAATCTTACCCGAGTTTCTAGATAATTGTCAGTAGGTGCTCGCCATCGTCTCAGCAGCTCGTTAGGTTTGTAATGTGAAACTTCCTGGAGAGGTTTCCCTTCGCAATGCAAACACTAATGTGAAGAAAAAGGAAACAAATCTGTAGTGAGGCCAAGTGGGGACGAGAAGCCGGGCTCCGAAAAACATTGCTCAGTCCCGCCCGGACCACATCTAAACATATTTTCATGTTTCTGTCAAAATGTCACGATGCTGCCATGTCTGCTCTTTACACATGTTGCTGCCTCAACTGTCAGCAGCCTGGCAAAAGGGAATTGATTAAAGAAAACGGATTGCTTTGGAATGTAAATGGGCTGGGAACCGGTGGACTGGTAGCATCACTCACAATCCAGCAAGTAAATGATTGCCCTGCGTGTATCAGACAAAAAAACACACACTGACAGAGTGATTTGTATTGTGTGTGTCGGTTCAGCAGCAATACAGCGTTTGTTGTATGTGCAGGTTGATGTGGTTTTATACAGAGGATAATGATAAAGTGTTATGATAGTTGTAGCTTTACCTTTTACAACATGAATACTGTGGATTCCGGGGTTCCTGGTTTGTCTTATTGTGGTAAAGCCACAGAGGTTTTTCAACCCTAGTAAATGTGGACATTGTGATTTATAAGGTTGTATTTTATTATAAGTTGCCTCAGTTTTCAGATGGCAAATTGAATACGATGGACGTTCTCACACCTGAAAGTCAGAACCATGTTACATTGTATTCATTTGGTTAATTCTGGTTCCACATTGCAGTTTGAGTAGCGCACTAAATAACTTTTTTCCCCCCACTGCTGTGGATCATGGTCCGAGGCACCTTTCACACCGGATGTTTTCATTCAAATGAAACTGAGCCGTCTGCAGGTTAGAACCAAACAAAGAAGGTGTGAAGGTTCCCAAACTATGTGTAGGAATTGTGTCACCAACTCAGACAGCAGTATTTTGTGAAGGGTGTGTTGTGTAGCAGTGTCTCAGTTGATGAGATGAGGTCTGAGATATAAACACTCAACATTTCCCTATAAAATGATGTCCCCTGCATTAAATGTTAAAATGAAAGAGAAAAAAAAAAAAAAACTGCACTGAAGGCAGAAAACTTTCCCAGAAACGATGGCACACACAAGAATACTATATGAGGGGAGGTGATACTTTAACACACAAACTGTTGTGGTTTGGCTTTTAATGCTGAGACGCATGAATCAAACTTCACCGAGGATTTCCTCCCTCCTCAACTATCCTGACTTCCCTCCTCCTCTGTTTGAAGTCAAAATAAGGCAACAGAGCTTATAAACCCATGATGGATCAAAGTATTAAAAGAAAAGATTATTTCTGGAGCATGATTTATTCGACTGCGTGCCAACTTAAAGAATCAAAATGCCTTTCAGGAAAAGATGCTGCCGCACAATGCACAGTGTGCATAAATTATGACTTTATTAAGGTTTTGATGTATTTTCTCATGAAGACCCTTAAGACCATAAACTCTGAATATATGCAGGATTGCTTCTTCGGCTGCAGTCAACCAAAGCAAATGTTGCTAAGCTGAAATCCCTCCCGTCTTTAACCCTACTCTACTGGTAGCCTTATTTCGCTAAATTAATTATAGTTAAGCTACTATTTTGAGCATATTAAATAATTTAAGTCAAATTATGAGGGCAAAAGAAGTAAGCCAATATTGTTAAAAAAGCCAAAAATGTCCTTTGTGTTCACAAAATGCAGCCACTTAAATTATGATACCTTTTGTAAATGGCAGTGAAGAGCAAATCAACCAACAGCCATTGAACCGATCTGTGGCTGAGGGGTAGATCCGTCATCCTCCAACCAGAATGTCGGTGGTTCGATCCCAGCCTTCCCCATCTGCATGCCGAAGAGTCCTCGGGCAAGATGCTGAACCCCGAATGGCCCCTCATAGAAAAGGTGCTGCCCATAGATGCACTGTATGAATGTGTGGGTGAACTGTGAAGACCTTTGAGTCGTCATCAAGACTAGAAAAGATCTAGTGTGGATCGATACCATATCTAAAGAATTAATCTTTGTGTCAACTGTGTATTTAAGTGGATTCGATTAATTGGTTGATTTTCTTTAACTTGCTGAGAGGAAGTTTTTTGAACTTTTTTTTTAGTCGTGATCTTTAATCAATGTGTGGTGACAATTATTCCTATCGACTATCAGAGGAAGGATATTGTCCCTGGGATCAATGTGAGCACACATGTATATGCAAACTGGGGATAAAGTGGATTTCAGCCAGTGTGGATGTTGGGTCTAGTTTCTAGTTTGGAGTTTCGTAATACATGAATCATATGGAGAATATTTCAGTTCTGTAGCTGTGATGCTCTGACAAACTAAAACCTCTACGATTAATGGGTCTCAGTACAACAGGTTACTCTTACTTCTACTAGCATGTGATAGCGGCTCTCATCCATTAGAAGATATTGCTTTTTGTTAAATTATTACTCACAAGTTGCCATGGGACTGACGGGTGGGTTACTTGAGAATAAGTCTTATTTGAAATATGTTTTATTTAAACATTTCCTTACTCCTAATGTGTTGCAAATTACAAACCCATTTCCATTACTCTGGCTAGTATCATAAATATCCTCAATTTTAAGGGCTGCAGCCAGCACTACTGTAATTTGTCTGTGTGCATAAATATGCATTTGTACTTGTGTCCCTGAGGCTGAAATTTATTGCACGGGATCAGAGTTCCCTGTTATAGATCTACATCTACCTTGGCTGTTTGGAAATTGATGTTTCACATGCACGCATGCAGAGGAAGTAATCTGTTTGTCGCAGTAAAGCCACATATCGAATTTTCTGTCCCGCTAGAGTGTGGTGCTCAAAGCATTACGGTGTTGATCCGTCAGATGCCCACTTGTTTAGTTGACACCGCTTGGGTCACACGGGGCTAATATTTATTTGCCACTAAGATGTGACCATCATCAGCTCTAATGCATCGGCCGACTGTCAGACTGTCAGCAACATAACTCACAGTGATCACATCAGCGAGGCCACACCCACAGGGATGGCACGGTACTTGGGAATGCTGAGAGTAATTGGACAGTTCTCTGCGTGTCCATGTGTGAAACTGAGAAATCGTTTAACTGTGCAAGTTTACCATCCGTTCGTCTTATATTCTTAATTTGTATTGACTCACCTTATATTGTAATTCTAGCTGGAATCGTTTAGCCCAGGCAGAGGATTACAAATGGAAGTTAGAAAATAAATTTGAATTTAACACTATTACAATTTCAATGTAGAAGTGTGATTTTGAAGGTAAGACGTGATTCACAGGATTGTGGTTAGAGCGCTGACCCAGTTGATTCTTGTCTTGGAATAACCACAGTGACTGAAACATGAGATTAAACCATATCAAATCAAGCAACATGTTGCGTTCATTAAAGAAGCAATACAATGTTTAGCTAGTTTTGTATTTATAGTCCTTTATTGTGTGGGGATCACACAATTCTGAGTTCAGAGGCAACATCAGTGTTGGTCCCTGTTGTCTCACTGATTTTCACAAATCATTGTAACATTCATCATTCTGTGTTGTTAACAGATGTGGTTCAGATAGCCCTGACTATTTACAGGGAACACGTGTACAATCGACAGGGAAAGAGTGAAGTCATTAAATGTGACTATGTGATAAATCTGGATTCAATAATATTGAATTCTGCATCATCCTGTTTTGAGTGTGCGTGATCTTCTTGTGTTTTTGTGGAAATATTCTTACATTCCATAGCGTGCAAGTCAAGGGACACTCTGCTGGGCCTTTGGCATGAAAGTGAGTGGATCTTTGTCAATCTGGATTTGTTCAGTGGTGTCAAAGTGAACTCCACTCAGCACAAACTGAAAAGGAGGATATCCTTTTAATATATTATTGCATAGAGCAACGCCAACTGGGGATCTATAACTGTGAGCATTTTGCCATTTTAACCTGTTAAGTAAAATGTATGAATAGGAAAATAAAAGTTAGCAGCAGACATGTATCACAGGAAATATAACAACATAGCAAACTTGGGCTCTATAAATGTGAGCATTTTTGCAATTTTAAGACATCAAGTTCACATAAGTGAACATGAATAAAAGAAATGTTAGCAGCAGACATGAGCCGAAAAGATCCTTCTCACATTGTACCTCAGTCAAGTTGGGCTCATAAAAGCAAATGCAAACACATTGATGTGCAAATATCATTAGATTAGAGTTTCCAGGTTTTGGAAAAGAAGGTGCAGAGAAAAATGTGAGTTTTCTAAATGCCTATTTTAGGGACACGGTTTGTTCAGCTCTTGAATTTTGGGTAAATATGCTTCAAACGATCCCGAGCTTTTACGTACCACTTTATTTAACTCTGTTCTAAGCAACCTAAAAAACCCAAGTGTTGTAACCCAAATAAAAAACTTTTCCCACAGCTTCTTGTCCCCAGATGGGAGATAGGTCAGAGTACACAATCAACTGCCGCAATGTAGATACAATCACAATGTTTGTGTTGTCGCTCACATTTCGGGGGGCAAGGAAAAAAGTCCAGTAGAATTCGGAATCATGTCGTCAGTTTCCATTTTCTGTATTCAACCCTTTCTGGCCTTCGCTCTCCAAACAGCATCAAAGACAAACCCATGTTTAACACAGTTTGAATCAGAGCGTTTCCGTGGAAATGCCATTGTTGATGATTTCCAGATCTTTCTCTGTACAGAGTTAATCAGTGCTCAGGTTTAATCCTGCTGAGTCTCTTATTAATCCCGTGGATTATTATCCAAGCATGCATACTTTCTTCACCAGTGCCCTCATTGACCTTTATCTTGGTCACCATGACCTGTGGGAGCTGCCTTGTAAACTCTGAGTCTCTTAACGCCAACCGAAGCGTTTGGGGTTAATTGTCTTGCTCAAGGGCAAATCAATATTAGTCATTTAACAAGGGCAAGACTATGGTTACATGCTCCTTCATTTAACCTCAAGGGATACTGACACCACAGATTTTGTGTTTTACAAATTAAAAAACAAAATCAATCTTTTTATTGATTAGAAGTGGATCGTGATATTGGACTTCAATATTCCAATAAAGTTGCCATTGAGAGAAAAGTTCATCAACATCTCAACTCACCATGACCTTGGAAGTCTTGTTCTGTGAAATGTGTCTATTTAATCATGTATTCTGATTTCACACTTTCCTGAGATTGAGCAAAATACAAGGACACGGTTAATGGAGTGACTGCTTTGTGAATTAAATTGGATGGTAAGTGACAATTGTTCATTGGCACAAATTTCCAAATTGGTCTCGATTCATAAGCTTGTATGACACACACGGTGCCCCACCGTTATCCTTAACCCGTTGTGTCAGAGGGCGCAGGGTAGTATTGTATTTAAATAAAGCTTAGACGACCATTTGGCCACTGACAATTAAATCCTGGGCCTAGGAGCAGAATTTAACTCCACGACACAGATTAGGAGGAGACTTCGCCCCAGGTGAAGAAACACTGCTCGTATTACCCAGATAACCACCGACACATTTTCACAGGGGAGAAAAAAAACGGCTTGTATTTCTCTCGAGTTTCAGGTTTAAAGTAAGTGCCAGATAACACAAGCCAGTGTTTTGTGATTGTCATCTCACAAAGAAGAGGTACCAATTGCAGAGCATGGCTGATGTGTTTGTGCCCAGGTCCACTGGCACTGACTGAAGAAAATATTCTTTTCAAAAAACAACATCTTGAAGGTCTTTCAGGCAGAATGGAAATAACAAGAGTCCACACTGACTGCAGTTTCTATTGTGTTTATTCAACCCGGTTCAATGAGCACATGGTTGCATGTGTCATCTAATGTAATTAGATCAATGTTTTGTCTATCAAGTGCTCAGGAAGGACAAATTGCTGCATCAAGGCAGCACTTGCTTTAATTGTGTGCAAGATTTAACCATTGTCATGCATTGAGTGTGATTATTGAGTTCAGGGAGAGAATGGACGGAGGCGGGATGGAACCCTGATCCTTTTATAGCTGAGGGTATGCTCTTAATGGGAATGATTGATGGCCCAGTTGCTCATTAAGCTTCATCATGGTTATTGTACAATTGTGCAGCCTCTATCAAATGAACCTATTAACAGAAGAGCTAAAGGACGCTGACTGTATTTATTTCATTCTGGCAGGCAGCGAATGATTAGCTTACAGACTGTTGGAGGTAACATTGTTTGAAACACAGTGTTCAACGTTAATGAGGACACCCCACGGTCAATATCTGTAAATTACAAATCCTGTCCATGTGGGACAATTTTATTCTTTTAAGCGATAGACCAAGAAAGATCTGACAAACAAAAACAAATTGGAATATATTGGAAAAGACCATATATACAAACCAACAAGTCACTACCCCTTTATTTTTTCCAGTATTTTGTATGTTTGCCTTTATTTTTGATGACAGTCTGTTGTGGGGATGTGTAATACTGGTCCTGCACACAGAGATTTTCCACCTTTCTCACAGATTGCTCTGCTGTGGTGTCTGTTATTGTTCCATTATATTCAATTCAAGTCAGGGGCTGCACTTGGCCAGGAGCTAGTTTTCACTTTTTACTTGTTGTTGTTGTATTTTTTTCAGTGAATTTGTTTTTTGTCATGTTTCTCTCAAGAAGCCCAGCAAAACAGCAACATTCCAACACGACAGAGTCTTTTTAATCAGTATTTGGGTACAAAAACAAATCTCGGAATAATGACACTGTCTATAAAAGTAATCTCCCCAACACCTTTTGGATTTTACGCAGGCCCATATCGGCACACTACCACCTCCATGCTTCACCTTAACCTTCATGTCGGCACTGCATCACGGTGATAGTCTTGGCCAGGTCCACGCCGAACATGCTGGACACCAATCGCATCCACAGAAATTTATTTTGGTTTCATCTGAATGAATGTGCCGCCAACATTCATCAGGCTTCTTTTCATGTTCTCTGGCAACATTCATTCGTGCAGTTTTGTGCCGTTTCAATGACCATGACCATTTTCCACACATAATTCCTGTGCCAAGCCAGAACCATTTGCTTGTCTGTTTTTTTTCAAATGAATAAATAGCGAAGTGTGTTTGGCATAACCTTTTTGAGGATGGTCACCTCCTTGAAAATGCTGCAGCTATGTTTTGGCTCATGTTCAGAAGCCTGCGGATGCTCCTGTTCCCTCTTCTATCATTATGAATACTCACAATCGGACTTCTAACTTGTTCAGGTAATTCTTTACCGTGTTGCATTAAACACAACCCAGAGCAGTTTTGGGCACAGCCACAACTGTGGGAGCTGCAGTGTTCATAGCCTCTTTTATAACCTTGCTCATGCAGTTAACCCTAATTAGAAATCAAAGATTTATTTGCTTTGGCTGCGTTGACTTTGTACTTTGGGGCCTGTATTTTCAATGCATGGCCATTTAACCTGATTTCTTTAAAGTACAGATAGGATCAATAACTCTACGCTTAAATTTAAAGATCGTACAAATTCTGTGAGATGGTAAATTTTGAATCAAACATTTCACATATATAACATGGGGGTGTGTTCAGTTTTGTTCTGCAAATGTAAGTAAATCAGCATCGACAAACCTGGTTTAGTGTCTCCGAAACTTTAAATAACTTTTTGTTTAATGACCCTAATATACTGAAAGATTCCTGTAATTATCCATGTTTTAAGTTATGCTTTGGTAAACCAATAAAGAATGTAACGAATCAGATGAAGCAAGTTGTAATCTGGAGAACTGTGTTTGGTTAGTTTGACCTTGTTTCAATGGTCAACTGCTAATTTTAGAAATATTTTGCTATGTTTTGAATGATAATAATTCGCTCAATGAACATGAGGCAATGATTCATGGGCACTAACCTTGATGGCTCATGTGAACCAGGAAAAAATGCGTTCGACACTGAACCAGTATTGAGAAAAGTCCCTTTTAAAGCCGTTTAAATTTGAGTGTTGATTTCTATAGCGTCTGAACTCAGCTGATCCTGTCAATCAGATCCTTTTTATCATTCAGTCTGTTTTATCCTTTAATCACTCGGTTTCTTTTGATCTGGGAAACCAATTTCATATCTACCTTTTACAGACTTTGTAACACTGAGATTTTGTAAGGATTTCAGTAGCAATACATTTTCTCATAAAATATTTTTGTTGGCTCTTTTGTTTCTACTTGTTATAGCATCGTGCTTTACACAAATTAGTTGAGGAACTGTGTTATTTAAGCTTGTGAAATTTGGTGCCTTCAATAACAATTTCAATTGGCTGTTGAGGGCATCTCCTTACTAATGCTTCAAACTGGAGTAATTCGGTTGTTGTTGGTTACCTCAGGGCCTTTTCCCTAGAAACACCTGTTTGGTTGGATTTAGATACACATGAGAAAATATATGTTTTCTTACATCTTGGTGTCCCTGGGTTTGAGGGATTACAGAAGTCCAGCTGGGACAGTTTAAGGCTCCGTCTCCAAAGGAAGTATTCGTGCAGATGGACATTTTACTAGTTATTGATTGCACAGGTAAATGATCTTAGAAGCAGACAAAGAGAAACAGTTGAGTTCAGGCAGACATAGAGAGGACATCTAGCCCTAGTTATTCCGGTGTTTAGGTTGATTATTGTCCTTATATGCAGCAGTGTATTGCGGTCATGATGAGGATTGGGCGTTCAGGAGATAAGAAGCCATGCTCCTGAATCTGTGTAGCCCGAGATACATTCAGGAGCCGGATGTATAGGAGGACAGACAGTGCAGGAAAGCGGGGAAGTGATGAAAATGTCCAAACCTCTCACATTTGTGTCGTATAGAAAAGGGTTCGCTTTTACATTTGTTGTCAAATTTCTTTGGACATGATGCAGAGATTTTAAAGAAAATGATTCGCGCATATTTAGGGGAGCAATTTGGTGCAGCTTGATTGAATTTAAAAGGTCTGTCAGGCCTTGGCCGGGTATGCGCTCTACTGAGTGCCAGTTTCCAAGTGTTTTTTTCTTTTGGTATGTTCAATTATTTATGTGTACAATTGTGTGGATTCTGTGTGCACTGTATTACACATTTGTGTGCTATTCCAAGTGTGTTTTTTCTCTCACCAAAAGAGAAAATAGAAAGGATAAATGTTCAATCTTCTGCCAATTTGACTGCCTCAATAGTCTCCCTTCACACGAAGACATTTCAAATGCGTCTGCTGTGTGTACTTGAGTCAATGTGTACTCATAATGCTGTGTGTGTGTGTCTGTGTGTGTGTGTGTGTGTGATCCAGAATGACAGTTGAATGGAATGTGAGCCATGCACAGTTGACTTCAAAGATCCCGACTCGGTAGATTTACTCATACACACTGGTATGAGACTATATAGGTCAGTACACATACACATACAGATGCTTTAACTGAATACGTTCGTGTGTCTTCCAATACAAAAAAAGAATTGGTCATATATGAAATACAATTTCACAAGTGCAGAAGTCACAAAGCCACAGTTTGGGGTAACTCACTTGTGAAATATTACATGAATGGCATGAATTTTCTACATGTTTTTTGTTCAGATATTTTGTGGATGAATTCTATATAATGAAAAGTATTTCAGCTCTATTTGCTTGCTGCTGATGGGGTTTTGTGTTGGAGCTGGAGTTGTTCTGTCTGGTGCGCTGATCTGTTTGTGCCAAGCGAGTTTGGGGTTGGGTCTCATAAACCAGGCGTGAATTCCGACTTCCCTCTCGTCTTGTTCCTTTCAGTTCCAAAGCAAGTCCTCCTTCAAATGAACAAAGGCAGATGATAAGACAATGACTCTTAACAACAAACTAAAAGGTCCATCACCCACCTGATCTTCATTTGCAATAAGACTCGTGATCCTACAGTGGAAGCTTGGACTTGAAAGTTCCAGAGCACATCCACCGGTGGGGCAGCCAGCTTTTCTCCGGTGTATCGGGTGCTGCAATAAACAAATTTAGTTGCAGACATCCTATGGCAATGTTGCTGGTCATTAGGGTGTAGAGAAGACCCACAGTGCAGCTGTGCCTTGCATATTGTTTTCCTGTCCTTGCCTCAAGCTTGACATTGCAGCATATATTAAAACATGTCACAGTAACAACCCAAAATCCCTTAGCCCACACTGGACTTGAGTATTTTGCAACCTAAGCCCCCATGACTATTGACAACACATAATTATAGGTACTCACACACACACACAGTGAAGAGAGAACATCCACTTTCACACACACAACTAAGGCATGCACAGAGAAAAGGAGGACTCAGAACCCAGATGGCCTTTTCGTTCCCCTTTTCGCTGCCCTCATTAAATATCAAGTATCTCAGCCAGTTGTCTCACACACACACACACACACACACACACACACACACACACACACACACACACACACACACACACACACACACACACACACACACACACACACCTCTCACTCTTTCTTAAGTCATCAAGATTTAAACCTTTTACACACATCCACACACAAGCTGAGTTGTTTTTTTATTTTTCCATGGTCAGTGCAGGAAACTGTGATCACACATGCACACACCTAGTGCAGCTGCAGCTTCCCTCCAGTAATTCTCATACTTGCAGCCCGGAGCTCTGCCGTCCCCCTGTTTTCCCCAAGCAGGATGCTTGTGATATGTTAGGCCTGGTTTCAAGGTAATTACACATGAAATCATGTGAAAAGTGTAAAAAGCCAGAAATAAATGACTCCAGAAGGCCACACCCTGACGCTCTGGCCGGGAACAGTGGAAATTGAGCTGTTGGAGCAATTATAAAGGCTTCAATCTGAATATTAATTATTTCAGGGATTGGTGATATCGGAGCAGCTCAGTGGGCATGAGAAGACCTGTGAAATGGCTTTTTTGAAACAGCAGAGATAATGAGGTCTGAAATTCAGTGTTTCTGATGTATTAGCCCGACGAACGCAAGCTGGTCTCATAAACCCTGCATGAGCATTTAAATATGAAACCGATAACACCAAAGTGCTTTGGAGGACAGTTGGAGGCGTGGTGGCTGCACATCAATAACTAAACCATTAATAAGGTTTTTTTCCACCGACAATACACATGCTTGCTGGGATACTGGGACTCAACACAGATTTGATGTTACACAGGACGACAGCACTCACAAATGTTTATTCAAAAAGATGTTTAAATATTTCAAACAAATTTACATTATACGTTTTTTCCCATGAATTATCAAATAAAAAACAAATTTAATATTGATATTTAATATTCCTGGAGAACACATTTTTTATTACATTCGCACATTGCTGAAGTATAATACAACAAATCAAACTTTCCACAGCTTCAACAGCGGTTGTGAAATGTAATAATTATCACTGAACACAATATATTGTGTTTTATATTGACGGCTGCAGTTCAGCCGAAGTGGGGTCATGAGTGGCTGCACTGTATTTCATGGCAATTCATCCAATATTGTTTGGCTGACATTGCCAGTCTTTGCCAGTTCGGCACACTCCAGCAACATCCTTTCCATGACGGATCCAATTTGAGTTTTTAAATACCTGACATTTGATGTCTGTTATCTGGGATGTTGTGCAGACAGCGTTTCCTTATGCAAATTACACGTTTCCTGTAAAGAGTATGGAAGAAGAAATTGGTAGTTTCCTGATCAGACCGTGATTTTCTTAATATTTCCAAGGAAAATGTGCGAAATGGTTTGTGTTATTTGCACATAAGCTGGAGTCCAGTTCACTTTTCACAGTGTTGATTCAGTGGTGCAAGCCTTACATTTAAAATGATCATAACAATGTAGTTCCAACATTGAAGATGCCTGTATCAACGTTGTTTATTTTTGTGCATCAATTGCGACGAATCATCATGAAGTCGACGTCCCGGCCGAATGTGTCAGTTCATGTACAGAACATCTACATGCATCACTGTAGGTTTACTGAATCACACTGTGCACGAAACACAATTAAAAACACCACCCACTGTTTCGGTGTGGATAAAAAAGATGGTGCAATCGCTTTACTACATGAATTCCATGAGGTCGCCGGTTCTTCCACTTCCATGACTGTTTCTATGCCAACCCTCTATTTCAGTGCCAGGATAACGATATGGGGGGGGGGAGCTCACTACCTGTTCAGACATAATCATCCTGCCAGCTTTTCCCAAACTTGGCACAATGTCCAGGTAGAAACCAGTCGCCGAACAAATGCAGTAATGAATGGTCGTGTAACATTTTGGGTATTTGAGTCTGAAGATAAACAATAGCAGAAGTTTTTCTAACTCAATGTGGCCTCCAGTGTAAATCTGATCTACGTATGGAGAGTAGCTTGTGCTCAGTGTTTTATGTTGGACTGATGTGTTTCTGTGAGACGTCTTCCTCTTGTCTCTTCCTCATTAATGTGTGAAGCAGCCCCCAGGTGTTGTCCACCTATCACACTTTGCCTTGTTATCTCCCCTCTTAATTGACCTGTGCTCGTTATATGCTCTAAATTGAGAACCTCTAACCAGTGTTTAACGAGGAGGGGAAGAAAGAACAGAGGAGAGGTGTAAGGGGCGTGACCTCTGGCATCATGGTTCCCCGGGGGGGGGGGGGGTTTCAGGTGAACACACACACACACACACACACACACACACACACACACGGACATGGAATGCAAAGGCATCCACATAACACACTGACACATCGGAGCACATAGTTGTGCTTGCTTCATGTCAGATGTTCACGTGTCAAAGGCAGAAAACTTCAGTCACAATGAAAGAGAAGGAATCCAAACAGACAGAAGAAGCAAAAGGAGGAAAAAACATGGAAAACGAAGTAGAAAGAAGAAAAAAAAAAAGGAAGGTGGAGAAGGAGTCTTACTACAAAAAAAGGGAAACGGCTGTTTTGAAGGCTGAGACCAAACCATTGGGGAAAGATGTCAGGAGTAGAAATATATCTAAATTTGTTCTAAAGCAGTAAATATAATACCACTAAGCATTTAATTCAGTTTTTTGGCAAACAATTTGTTACTTGTTTATCTTGAATATTATGTTATTGCCCCCTTATAAGCCACATGGCCGCTTTATCTGATGAATATAGCTCCCGCAGAGTTAAAGCTGAACAATGCCACAGAGTATCAACTGAATTTCACTTGAATTTGTAAAACACTGTTTGGTTTGTAAGAAAACAATCAGATTTGGTTTTCAGGCTGTTTTTCTTTCTTTTATTCATGGTAATCAATCACTGTTGATACCAGGAGTTTGCAATAGTTTCCCTTTGCAGGTCTGTTCAGTGAGTGTGAGTGGTTGGAACGTGTCAACATTAAAACAACAGGAACGAATGAAAGGGGAAAAAGACGCCTCTGTCTAGTAGATAATTAACATGCAGCAAACTGCACAAAACCCGAATTGACAAAGGTCTACAATCATTACATAAACAGCAGCTCTGCTCCTGCTGATTCACGCTCTTCTCTTTCTGCAGTAATGTTGATGTTGATATTCTGTTAAAACATTCAAGTACATCTGATAGTCTCGTGAAACCCCCCCAAAAAAGTAGCAAATCATAATTACTTTCCAAACTGCAATCTTAGATCCAAACCTCCTTTATCAGTTGCACGTCTTACTGTGTGTGTGTGTGTGTGTGTGTGTGTGTGTGTGTGTGTGTGTGTGTGTGTGGGGCGGGCAAGTACTGTGTTTCTTTGATTGTTCCCTCTCTTACACTGTGCTCCACGGCAATCACTTTCACAGCTCAGTTGGCATCTGATTATCTCTCTGTCGCACACAGAAATACAAATACAGAAATGCTCACAGATACACACACACACACAGAGACACACACACTGCATTATTTGCATACCGTTTCCATCTTGAAGCTGTTATTTTGATAATCAGACAGTCAGAGAGGAAACATAATTACGGAACTGGCTCCCACTTAGTAACAGCAAGGCTTTGTGAGTGCATGTGTGTACGTGATAAGTGCTGCTGTGTTTCCTTGTCAAAACCGTGCAGCCGAAAATGTCAGAATGGCGCGTGTAAACAAACATCAGAGCTCATTGTGCAAATTAACCTCTCGGAGGCGATGTCGGTCCAGCCCATTTCCACAGGTTAAACTGTGGAGGTCTGGAGGACACGTCACTCTTCAACAAGCCACCAGGTCGCTGGGGATAATCAGGTGTGAGTCCATTAACACGGGTCTGATAGTCGAATCAGGATCCTAAGAACTGTGCAAAGTTCTGTTTGTGTGTGTGGCAGTAATGAGTCGGCTCTGTTTCTTGAATGTTAAGCGTGTGTGTGTGTGTGTGTGTGTGCGTGTGCGTGATCTCACTGATACTGCCTCATTACGTTTCTGCTTGAAATGAGCTCCAATCCTTGCAAAAGTTCCGACCAGATAATCATTGATTACTTCCACACTGAGGACATTTGCCAAAAATAAATATACAAGCAGTCCCATGGTGGGATTTGAAATGATGCGTCTCTGTGACACAGTGCTAGAATCCTTCATCAGCATGGAACATTTGCAACAAGGGACCTTGTATTATTGTCTAACAATATATCGAGGACTAGCTTTCCTGCCGTCACTAGCATCCTCATCACCATTGTGTGCATTTAAAAAACACATATCTTCTTCTCAGATGTTGAAAACCATCTTATTGCACATAACATGACGACTTATCAAACTCCAGCTACACGTGGCTGCAGCCGGCAGAACATTGAACCAGGCCAGGGTTCAATTTGGAAAGTTTAATTCACCTCCACCTCGGTTAAATCAATTTCTGTTACTGGGTTACACATCGATAGTGATTTTCTGTTAGCAGTTGTAGAACAATGTAGAGTAGAGGGAAACATACACAAGTGTAATGTTGTTCTTATGCTATAGTGCACACATTGACTTAAGCTAATGTGGAGTCAGCTGTTATCTACATTTATAACTGGATTACCTCACACATTAGCTTTGTGTGTGCTGCTAGTATTTTCAGCTCCATTAGCCTAAGTCTAAATGTGTAATTCACATTCACCCTAACTAATTCATTCAAGAATAACCATCTGTTTTAAAATTGTGATCAAGGTCTTTATTCATTTATAAGATTTAAACATTGTTATCTAATGCGCTTGTTTATTTTTGTGTATGTATACACATTAACGCCGCAGACAATGTTTTAGTGCATCCTTTTCCTGTAAGGGTTTCTCATGGTTTGTTCTTGTTTAGGGTCAATTTTCACTTCATAGTCGCTATAAATAGAAAAGGAAACTTCTGCATTAAAGGTAATACTCAGCTGCAAAATATATGCACACAGTAAAGCACACAGACACACACACACACACACACACACACACACGCACACACACACACACACACACACGCTCACACACGCTCAGACGCACTGAAAGGACAAAGAAACCATTTCAGACTCTTTTGATGATGCAGCAGAAACGGTAATTGATAAACCGGTGGTGAATAATATGCTCCACATCCAGCCAGATGCACTGCTACACACACACACACACACACACACACACACACACACACACACACACACACACACACACACACACACACACACACACACACACACACACACACACACACACACATTTACTCTCTAAGTGTGTGGTGTGATTATGGCTATGGTTATTTGCTTTCAGTGACAGTCATGATGGCCCAATTACCATCTCGCCTCCTCGTCTCACTCCTCCTCCCCTCTCTCCTCCTCCCCTCTCTCCTCCTCCCGTCTCTCCTCTTGTTTCCTCTCCTCTCCTCTCCTGCCCTCCCTTCTCTCAATTATGACAAGGCAGGAGCAATATCTGTCTCCTGTCCCATTGACCATTTGGTAAATTGCTTTGTCTCTTATACCCTCGCTTTGTCTTTATCCCACCACTCCGCTCCCCCCCCTGCCTCTTCAGGCCGGTTGTTGAATAATTCAGTATATCTGTCATTCACCCATTTGGCAAACATTACGATATCTTTCCGTCATTTACTCAATGATTCTCACTATATCCATTTGCCAACACAACCTCATAATCATCTCCTCCTCCTCTCCTCCATTCCTCCCCCACTCTCTCTCCCCTCCCTCCGGTTCCCTCTCGAGCCCTCTCTCTCTCTGCAGCTCACCAAATGATTTCCACTACATCTCTGTCTGGGATTTGTTGTTTAATAATCATGTATCAAGAATGTACAGGTATGTCCACTGACAATTTTATGCAGTTGTGATGGGAAAGTCCATTACACCTGTGTGTGTGTGTGTGTGTGTGTGTGTGTGTGTGTGTGTGTGTGTGTGTGTGTGTGTGTGTGTGTGTGTGTGTGTGTGTGTGTGTGTGTGTGTGTGTGTGTGTGTGTGTGTGTGTGTGTGTGTGTGTGCGTGCGAGCGAGCGAGAGATAGGATATAGGACTATTTATATTGTGTAGCTCTGACTGAAAGGCAAGGAGCGATTGTTTCCAGCAGGTTGTGTTTGTCTGGACGTGTACATTCATGTGTGTGTGTGTCTGTCAGCATTTGATCATGCTGTTAGCTGAAACACGGGCTGAGTGCAGTAATGTGGCCTGCGCTCAAATTGCAGATGATTGGATTTGTTCTGAATTCAAGTGACATAAATGCAGTATCAACCTTGTTTGAGTTTACCTGTGAAACTGAGTTTTAGCAGAATATAATATATGAATGTGGGGTTCCACAGACAGTAATTTGATACAAAATAGGCCATTTTCTCTTGGTAATGTGTTCAACAATGTCGTTGCAGGTCTGCAGCCGAGCTCGGGCTGTTGAAAATGTTTTTGTGATTTAGTTTAGTAAAGATGTAAGATGTCTTTTTGGACTTTGTTATGATGCATAAAAAACATTATGTAACGGTTATTTTTTGCTTTCCTCAAAGATGCTATGGAACACATGGTATTTATATATATATATATATAACATGAAATGAATAATAACTGATAGAACAATACAAGATTATCATCACCACCATTATCATTTCCATTTATTTTAGTTTTCACCATCTATACATCATAATGCTGAAAAACGGCATCAACTCCGAAGTGTCAAGTCACCTTTTCTGTAAAATACAGTCATATCTTCACTGTCTTTGCTTTCAGTCGCCTGCAACATTGAACACATTGCAATGCAAATTCAAACATGAACAAAACATAAGTGAATAATTTAAATAAACATAACATACATGCAGGTATCAGGGGATCTCTTACCAGTCTTTATATTTTTGTTGACACCTACTCAAGTTCCCATTTATATTCCGAGTTGTTTCCAATGACAGCGGCTTCCCTGAGCCTGAATAATGCATCTGCAACCTTTACAATAGAACATAATCATAAAGTTCATCAATATTCAATCAAAGTCTGCGCTCATCTGGTAGCTGATGAAATGAGAATTGGGTCTCAGTGATCATATCACATTGTCCCTTGAGATCATGATGTGAATTATAGATTGTTTCGAGTGTCCAGAAAATCACCAAGATGATATATGTGGAAAAACACACACAGAGTACACACACAGACACACAGGTATATAAATAATGAATGTGATTTATTATGCAATACATGACATTGCTTCAGGTCTCTTTGCCTAAAAGCTGCAAGTAATGTGTTATTTTCATGATCCAATACTTTCTTGGCTGTTTTTGTTCTGTTCTCTTGTTTATTTTGCATTATTTTATCAGGAAAAATAAAACTGCCAATCATAGGCTAATTCTATTAGTCTTTGTTTTGTCTGTCCAATGGTCCAACTCACAGAGATACAAAATGGAGAAACATATAATTTTCACATTTAAAGAAATTGAAACCAGGACATTTTTATATTATAATTGATTCAAACAATTTTTTATTGATTCTAAAAATTGCTGCAATGTTTTGTTGAATAATTAATGGATTCATTTACTACTCAGTTGTACCCATCGTCTCTTTGACTGTACTCTTCTTCATCTTTGTATCTCTTAACTGTATTATGTGACATATTCTTCATAACACAAATAAAACAATATATAAAGCTACTTTTGATATTGACATGTCTGAAAATGTGCACAAACATGACAACACAACTCACTGCACTGTGACAACACTTTTGCATCACATATGTAAAGTGCTGAGATCGAGTATGAAGTCTGTTATGTGCTGTCGGCTTGTTTGTGTGTGGTCATGTTGTGCGTTCATGCCTGAGTGAGTAACATGGAATATGGAACCATGGGCCGCTGACCAGGAGGTCGCATAGGAGATGATGCTCTATTCAGTCCTGTGTGTGTGTGTGTGTGTGTGGGTGTTGGTGTGGGGGTGGGTGGGTGTGTGAATATATTGGGTCAAAACCTCAGTTGGACGCCATCCAGCCAAAAGTATCTGCATGAATTATATCAAACTGCTGAGATGTTTTTTATGCATACTTTGCAGCAGCAGCAGACTAATGTGACTCCACTGGTGAAGTCACACTCTCGGCCCGTGCCGTGCCTGCAGTCTCAAAACCAGTGTCTCATTAAAAGCACAACAATGAGGTGTCGAGCTGTGTATCATTATGAGGACGGCTGCGAATGGACTTGAATGTTGATTTGCAGAATATGTATACATCAAGTCTCTCACCAAGAAAATAAAAAACATAAACAAGGAAATAAACACCTCCACTTGTCAAAGGGGCTCCTACGCTTGTTGACTTTATTAGTTGATTTGCAGTCGGGATTAATGAGTTCTTGGAGCTCTTCATCTTCTGCATGGGTTTCCTGTAGTGTCGCCCTGAAGAGAGCCACCACAAATCAGGGTGATGTGAATATGTTTTCGTTGTTGATGATTGTTTGGGCCTAGTTGTGCCGTTAAGGTCATTGGATCGCTTTTGTCATGCTGTCCTAAAAATCCTGGTCAGCGTCTTTGTATTTACTTGACGTCCAGTATCTAGACCCCTTATTCTTTAGGGTTGTGTGGGTGGTTGGGCCATCGCTGGGCAACATACTGACACACCCTTCACACCTCCAGTCAATTTATAGTCTGCAATAACCTCATATCTGCATGTGTTTGGATTGTGGGTTAAAGACGGAGAAAACCTTCAAACTCCAAACCTTTGTTCAAACCAGGAACCCTCTTGCAGTGAGGTGACAGGACTAATCTCTGTTGACCCAACCCCAGACAGAGATATTAAAAACATCAGGCAGCGTGACACTTTTCCAAGACTGACCCAAAATCCACATCTTTTGTGAAACTCATCCATGTGCGTTCCCAGATACTTGTGTTTCCACGGTTTGGTCACAGAGTGTCAGCGATGACAAAGGATCTGTTTGCTTTAAAACATGTCCCTTTGATTTCCAACACTAATCAACACTTGCACCACTGTTCCAGCTTTGAGACGTGAGGAAAATAATCAGCGGCATCATAATTTTTATTAAAAAAAGACCCATTAAGGCTTTGTCATCAGCATATTTAAATAGCTTGAAATTGCTATCATGCAGTGTGATTTCATTAGTGTACACAGAGAATAATACTGGAGATAAAACGCAGCCCTAAGAGGCCTCTGTGTTTATTACAACCTCATCAGAGAACACGTAAGGAGATGCTCAATTGATGGCAATGTCATAGTTCAGCTTTTGTCTCGGCTGCTATTGTATGTTCTTGCGAATGACTCTCGACGTAGAAATGTCCAAACAGCTATTTGACTCGCTCTGCTTTGAGCATCTATCACACACCAGTCGTTCTTCCAAAAACTGATTGTTATTTGGCAAGTCATTCATCCTTGTTTTCATTTGAGATCAAGCTTCCTCTTTCTTTTGCTGTAATTTCAAATTGTTCTTTACAACTTGTGTTACCCTTTCTCCTTTAGACACGTGTCTGAAGTTTTTATTTAAACGTGTGTACAGTTTCTCAAAAGTTACAGTACTTGTACTTTTTTACCTCCCTAGATCTCACATATGGATAATTTGTTGTAATTACTTCACCTTTTGCAACATTAAATAAAAGTAGAAGAAAATATATTGCGTCCACTGTTGACCAATATCACAATGACTTTATAAGTTTTTGAAAAACATGAGAATCCTTATTATTCAGTATTTATGAGCACATCTCAGTGAAACTCTTGTGATGTTGCAGCAGCTTTCACATTTTGCCTTGTCAAATATTCCCAAAGATGTTTGGCGGGGGCTGAGGTCTGATGTCTGTGAAGGTAAAGCCATGTGTGTCAGCACTCTTTGCTCTTCCCTGGACTTCAAATAGACCTGGCACAGTGTCACCGCATGTTTAGGGCCATTGTGCCGCTGGAGAATGGATCCTTTCCCACACAATTTCCAGCCGGAAGGGATGGCAGGCCTCTGAAGAATAGAGTGGTGCTTCTCTGTAGTTCATCCTCTGCACATCACCGGTTCCTGAAAGGGCTAAACACCCCCCAGCCACCTGAGGACTGGTCTGTGGAAATCTCTCATTTCCATCAAATGAAAGAAGTAATCCTAATCTGTGTCAAGTCATTCATGGATGCAGAGTATAGACACTCTAAATTAGTGAGCACTCTAGAAAATTGTATCGCTTATTACCACTAGAATCCGTTCAGTGAAATATTCCTAAATTATATTAATTGCACTTTCAATACAAACATTGACAGTTAATAATTGACTAGTAATTGGATAAACAGTGACATTTGTATAGTATTCAGAATAATACAGAATTATAGAATATTATCTCATTCAGAATCTCCTCGTCTCCAAAAAGACTATTTTATATTTGCTCACTGTGATGAGGGTTGATCAATTCTCAGCTGACTGTCTAAACCTGAATGTGCCTGTTAATACCCCCGGAAATTGGAAATTGGAAATTAAAAAACGGCTGATTTCAGATGATGAGCCTCCTCTTTCCATCTATTCTAGGTAAATGTTTCACAGAACCAAAATAGTTGATTGCTTACTATCTAGTGCTGCAACCCCACATAGGTTTGGATGATGTTGTTTGGCCCTGAAAACTCGAATAAAGGTGGTTTATTACCAAAAAAACGGCAAAATGAACCCTGGGAAATCCGACAAAACGTCAGAACGAGTGTGGTAGTTATCCCTCGGCTGTATCACACCATATTTAGCTTTAGAGCGATGCAGTCTGTGTAACCGTTCTGCACAACGCTCAACTGACCCTGAAACACCCAGTTCTCGCGCCCAGGCCTCCCTGACATGACTGGCATTTACTGGCACCATAAACGCAGTGATGAAGTGGGAGATCAAATGTTTACAGTTTGGATGTGAGTGAAGTAAATCATAAAGAATATGGCTCTCGGGATTGACTGTAAATTCCGTGATACTCTCCCATACAAATGCCTGACGTGGAGCTAGTGATAGAAATGTGGTTGAGGCAGATGATATTTGGTTAGAGATGTTACGAGAAAGAGATAAACCACTTAGAGAATCCTGAATAGAAAGGTTTGTCATGCTAAGGATGGTGGATGTAGGTATAGTTCAAACATTTTAAACTTCATTCAAAATCTTCAAGTAGTTTAGAAGTTAACTGTAAACTTATGATCAGGCAATTTGTGGAAAGGTTGTTTTATGGGAAAGAAGCACGCATTTGATTTTAATCGACAGTGGAGTCCTTGGAAAGTGTCATGATGTCTGTAGCAATGATGGAGCCAATCATTGAAAGGGGAATTTCTATTTCCCAATGTTGTCAACCACATTCTAGAAAGTCAATATCATTCATTGTTTCCAGTTGAATATAAACCATGACAGGCTGCTGGAGGATTATTTAGGAGGTTGATGTACAGTAGTTTGGGGCCCGAATGAAATCTGAACAGCAGTCTAAGAGATCGACAGATTTAAATTGGCCCAATTTATTATTCATCCAGGTTTGCAATTAAGAATCGGTTAAACCCCCAACATTCAAAACATCTGCATGTTTCTGTAAACATCATATTTACTTCCCACTGAAACTCTGGGTCTTTCAGCTGTAGGAGAAGGATTTAGGATGTGGTGTCATAGTGAAGGAGAGAGCAGTCGAGTAAACAAAGAGGTGTTGGCATCACAGGGATTTGATAATGGAAAAAGGTGTGTGTGTGTGTGTGTGTGTGTGTGTGTGTGTGTGTGTGTGTGTGTGTGTGTGTGTGTGTGTGTGTGTGTGTGTGTGTGTGTGTGTGTGTGTGTGTGTGTGGGAGAGAAAAATAACCAAAAGTAAGTTGTCTCTAGTCCGAAATGTCGACAGTTTAGTATTACATCCGATTCTCATCTCCCTCCTCCTTTGTGTGAGTGTGTGCATGGACATTTGAAAACCCATCTAAAGCCTTTTCAGGCGATACATCTTGCTACAAAGTGAGTGCCCGTTTGTATGTGCACCTCATTTTTGCAGGTGCACTCGCAAACATGCAGAGATCAAAGTAACTCACTATCAAATAAAAATTGAAGCAGTGTAGTGTGGAATCAGCAGTTTTTCAAGTGAGCTGACTGGGCCCTCCGGGGAGCCACCAGATGCTTGTTGTGAGGTGTAAGACAATTTAAGGATATTGTTGGTGGACATCTTTTTCCTTACTTAGCGTCTGCCTTTTCTTATCTCTCTCTTACGTCGTGGTGTCTGTAGCTCGAATAGTAAGAAATCAGCATCCTGCCTCACAATCTAATAGCTTAATCAGTGTCTGTGATCTGAGGGAAAATCTCAATCACTTCTGACCGAAACGTTCTGTATCCGCTCAACAAGGAGTTTTTTGTGTGTGTGTGTTGTTTGTGTGTAACAGTGACGTTATGCTTGTCCCTTGACGGGCTTGTTTCTGTCGAAGATTTCTTGAAGTACTTCTCCACGCAGCAGTCGATCTGAATACATATGTAAACTATTGGATCTCGGGAAGATAAATCAAAGAGTTGGCTGAAAGAATCACATCATTAAAATGTGCATGGAAAACACGAAACATTAAAGGAAAGTTGTTTGAGATCATTGTAAATTATTCTGCTCATTTTGCATAGATGAATACTTAGTTAACTTAAATACTAATATATGGGCTGAAACCAAACAAACTGTCATTCCGTGTAAAATGTTGTGCAACATTAGACAAAGTAGTACAGATCAGATATTAAATCACTCATATGTCATGCCATCTCACATGTGGTGACACTTTTTGTAAAAGGTTCCTGACAATAATCTGTCAGTATTTCATGATGTAAAAGTCATTAGTTGCTGCCTTTTGCCTTAGCATCACATTTTGCTGCTAGATTATAAAGCCTGATTTCATTGTTTGGTCAGTTTTTAGTCGAGAAGAACTGAGACCCTTTGTGATGTTTGACCCGACACCTAGAATAAGCATTTTGATCTCACTTCAGCAATCCATCCATCCATCTATTGTCTTCTGCTTATCCGAGTTTGGGCATTGGAGTCAGATGGCTAAAAAGGATATTCCAGACATCCCTCTCCCTGGTCACACTTTACACCTCATCCTGGGCGATCCTGAGGTGTTCTCAGGCCAGATGGGATGTGTAGTCCCTCCGGCAAATTCTTGTTCTATGCCTAGGTCTTCTCCCCCAGTTGGGCGTGCTCTGTAAACCTTCATTGGCAGGCACCTGGGAGGCCTCCTAATGAGATGCCTACCCTGAAAGCTGTCCCTTTTCAGTGTGAATGATCACTGGTTCTACTCCGAGCTCCCTCTGGATGTCTGAACTCTTCATCCTGATTTTAAGGCTGAGCCAGGCTACCAAACGGAGAAAATTCATTTTAGCCACTCTTATTCATTTTTTTTATCTTTTACTACTCAATTCAGCAAACTTTACCAATTTAAAATCAACTTTAGCATAATTATCTATTTATTTAAAGGCAAAACAATAACAGGAAGTCAATATTTCTCTCAAAAGAACATGTTGTGCGATTATTAACTCCGATAATTCTACTAATTGTACCACGAGGGTCTGCGATCAGAGAAAACACTTGAAACTAAAGAAGGAAGCACTTCTCAATAAATAAATAATAATGTTTTTTGATATAACAAGCGTGAAATCACATTTCCGCCTTATATTTCCACCTCAGTACAGCAACTTTCATGTATATTGCATAGAAAGCAGTGATTGTGGCTGTATGCAAAAAAAAAAAAAAAGAAAGCTGAATCTTTGCCAACCTTTCCGTATGAATCAGAGTCAGTATTAATATACAGGCAGCAGAGGAAGGTCTTGCCTTAATATGAATAAAATCCTTTCCTTCCCTTGAAAAACTGGTCCAGCACAGTGAGGATGATATATTCATGTAGAAGTAGATACTTTTGAGAAAGTTCAAAATTAAAACCACACTGGGTGAAATGACCCTTCCGCTTCTTGTGGGAATAGCAGAGCAGCTCCCGTCTGCCGCGTCTTTCTCTCACCAGTCACATCTGCTTTACTTTACCTATTCACCTAAAACAAAAATAAAAACAACTCATCTTAGTCGAGGTTTCTCTCACACTTCATGCTGCTGTGGTCGTTTTGTTGCAGAAATACTAGATGAGCAGTAAGTGCATTCATTTTTTATTTACTGATGTTTGAATGCTCGTTCCTTAGGAATTATTTATTTTTAGTCTACACTTTCATTCATTATTCACCCTTCACTCTGGATTAAAGCACTTGAACACCCCAGCTGTGATGTAATAAAACCTAGGAGCCTTGTTTAAAACAACCGTGCGGGCACCCAAACAGAGCAGTTGTCACCTTGGGACCTTCGGGCTCATTAGATGATACCACAACTCTTCACGTTGGGATTCTAACGACTAAATGTTGTCTCCCTGCCTCATTAAAACATATTAGCAATCATGTCATCTGGGGACCCAAACTGAGCAAATGTAGCCTCTCTCCCTGGGAGCCAGGCTCATTACAATATACTAGTACTACTGTCATGTGGGAGTCCAAAATGAGTACGTGTATTCTGTCACCCAAGGACCGAGGCTCATTAAGGCATATTAGTACCTGTGTCATGTGAGGATAACGGAGTCCGAGCCATTTTAGGTCTTGACCTGCAGTTTAAAAAATGAGAGCCTGAACAGGCCATAAGGCAGCGGCGCTATCTCCTTGTCCCAACTCGTCCGGCCTTCATCGGACTATATATTTCCCATCAGTCATCCTGTTGCTAATAGCGCAGAGAGTGGGTTGGCTTAGAGGTCATTCCACCAATCAGCATCCAACTCCATAAGTGGAAAGTGGGATGATTATTTCTTTTTCTTCTTGTCTTCTCTCATCATTATTATTTCTCTATCTCTCTCTCTGGCTCCCTCTCTTGATTATCTTCGCCTCTCTCTCTCTCTCTCTCTCTCTCTCTGTGTCTTTTCTGTATCACTCGCTATCTTTTTTTCTCTCCCAGTTGTCTCTTAATGTCTCCCATCCTCCCTCTATCCTCCTTTCATTAATCACTATGTCATTCTCCTATAGAAAATGAAGTTAACAGACAGATGACTGCAATCAGCTTCAGTTCACCCCCGGGTCAGTCAGCGTATAGAGACTGTGCGTGTGTGTATATATGCGTGCACGGAAACCTGTGTGTGTATAAGTGTCTGATTGTATGTGTGTGTGTGTGGTTAGATTTTCTGTACCACTGATTATGTGATTCCCTGTGAGTGCAGATGTGTGATGGTGTCCACAGTCTGACAGTGACTGAAGCAGAGCGCTCCCCTCTCCATGAGTGATACGTCAATTCACAGTTCTATTAAATTCCACAGTAGATTGAATGGAATATGATCTGCATATTGTAGCAGTATTATCATTACCAGTGCTTTGATGAACCCCCTTCCTCCCCCACACTACAGCTGAAGGATGACTCAGACTTGTATTAAACGTATAGCGAAACCTTTTGATCATGTGAAACTGTGACAATACAGCGCAAGATGTCCAAAACCAATCATTTTAGAAGCCTTTTTTTTCCTCACAAGTTACATAAACGGAGCGGCTTCGGAGATGACCCGCTGTGTTGAAATTCTTTTGCGGGCATAATCGAAGAAGTCAAAGAACGGAGAGAGGAGATGCACAAAGGACAGAAGGGTAAAGGGAGAGAATGAAGACAAAGAGGCAAAGTAGAAGGAAAAGAGACTCTGAAAAGCAAAAAATTGGCCACAGCAGAGAGGATGAGGATGTAGAGAGAGGAAGAGGAGGAGTGAAAGAGGTCACCGAAACCCACCCGGGTGGATCATGGTCCCTAATTTAAATGTGTTTACTCATTCACTCAGAAATCATCTAACTTTCACGATATTGACGGTGCGGTCCTCTGTGGCGGCTGCTTGAGGATGCAGTCATGAAGCGCTCTAATTGGGCACATCGATAAGTGGCCTGATGATCGCATGTGCTCTTATGTGTAAAGCAGCCATTTCCGTCCGTGATTGCTTGGGAGCCGTGTATGATGAGTAGAATATGAATGGTCTAGCAGATGATGGATTCTGGAAAGCATGCCCCCAAAGGAAGACGTGCCAGATACATGAATCAGAAAATTCCCGAATATCACATGGTGGAGACGCAAATATGAGCAGCGAAGGAGACAAATGATTCATGGGGCTGGATCCAGGCTACGGGGACGAAGAAAAGGGATTTGCAATGTTAATTCATGTGGGCACAAAAGCTCTAATACTTTCAGACAGGGAGGGATGAAGCAGCAGGGGTGGAAAAGTGAATAAGGAAAGCAAAGAGGAGAAGGAGATGTGAGGGGAGATTATAATAAAGAAGGGGGGCGGGGGGGAGGGCATGAGAGAGAGTTGAGGAATGAAAGGGTGATAAAAAAGTCAGGGAGGTGAGATGAGAAGTGCAAAGGAAGTGAGAGGAAGCACACAGTAGTGGAGAGACAAGTGGGAAATGCCAGGCGAGGAATGGGGATGGCCATAGAGAACGAGAGTGGAAAAAATTCCTCTATGCAGAGAGGAGGAAACTGGAGTAGAGCAAATGAGAAGTGAGAGGACGGGGAGAGGGGTGCAGGGGACAGAAAAGCCAGATGGAGTTAGAGGAGGAGCACAGGAGAGGAGTACAGACATGGAGGAGGGGGAGAACAGATGAACAGGAAAATGGGCGGAGGAATTAGGGGGGAAAGGTGTCCTATTTGAGAATAAATGATGTCATTTATGCTCCAGAAAAGAATCCAGCCATTTTATGGCGACGCTCCCCAAAGGAGGGCGGAGACGAGAGGAAAGGAGGGATGACATAAGAGGGTAGAGGGCAGGGGAAAAGAAGGCAATCATGCATGTTACTGATGAAGTCACCACTGAAAATACATCATTTCTGTATTAATTCCAAATAAGTTCTAATGTTTTGACATATTTTTTTCCATTTTCCACAGTGTGGAGATGTGTTAAGCTATAGTTGCATTTATATTGAATATATGATTACATGTTGCTGGTTTAATGAACATGAAATAATGCAGCTAACAGAACTTATTCCTCTGCTTGGCTCCAACTGCAACTGTTGAAGATACCCAGTTAATTGGCATGACTAAGGCTGCTGAACCTTCATATTAACTTTGGTTATACTTTGAAATCCATTTCTTTGCACATGATGAGGTCTATTACATCTTCATGGTCAGTGGATAGGAGCGGGGATTACTGCAAACTTTAACTCTTACAACATACAAACTGTATGTCATGTAAGAAGTGTTTAAATATAGGCTTGGAAACATTTTAACTACTACACTTAAGACCAAAGCTTCGCCTCACATTCCTTCATGCTGCAATGCTCCCGTTTCAACCTAAGCAACAACTGCTATGTCAACAGCACGATACATTCAACAAACAATCATTAGAGTGCACCAGCAGCAGGCGCACCGGACTTTTGTTGCTGTGGTAACGAAAACATGACACACAGGAGCATACCAGCATCAGGTGTACTGGACCTTCATAGTCATGGTAACAAAAGTGAGGTTATAGTTTGGGTTGCTTTAGGCAGAAAAGCCACTTGGTTAGGTTTGAGAAAATATTGTGGTTAGTGTTAAAATAATAACTTTCATAAAGTCAGAGGTCTTTTTTGTCATGTCAGATAATGTTCGATTTAGCCCATGTGAGAAAACAGCAGGAGATCCTCCGGAGGTCTCACTGCAAGCGAGTGGGTGTGCTGATAATATTTCTAAGACGTGATGGACGCAAAACTGAAAACAAAAACATAAAGAATACAAATATCTCAGGATGAAAAACTAGTCACGATGTGCTCTGAACAAAAGCATGCGATCTACGTATTTATACATTACGTCTGGCGAACGTCGGAGAAAGTCCGGACCCAATTGTGTGGACGTTCTCTGGAGTTCAGAGAAAAACGCTAAACAGAAAAATAATAGAGGTGCTAGTACACAATAACTCATCCCAGCACCATTTGCGAGTGTGGATCTGAAAACATGAACTCATCCCAGTTCTGAATCACCCCATTGCAATCAAGACAAGGCTGGAAAGAATAAAGGAAGCAAGCAAAATAAGTAAAAGGCAGAGAGAGAGGGAGAAGGTAGCTTCACAAGCTAAAAAGGGGATGGACGAGACTACAGGATGTAGAGAAAAGAAGGATTTTCAACAAACGGATTAGACTGAGCATATGAGGAGAGAGGAAATGGAGAGGGGGAAAGCTGATGAGTGCAGGAAGCAGGGAAGTGAGGAAAACCGCATGGAGATATGTGACGAGAGGAGGGATGACATCACATACGTGTCAGTGGCTGATGGCATAATTGAAAGCTGCAGAGCAGATTTGGAGAAGAAAAGGGAGACGTGACGAGAGAAGGGCTGCGAGAGACGAGAGAGGGAGCGCAGGGAGGGGCACGAGGTTTCATATGTCAGAGCCTTCACATGTCATACGTCAATGTGGAGTTTGCACATGTCAGAGCAGAGGATGGGATGGGGATGAGAGGAAATGTCAAGTCAAAAACAATGTTGTGATCTACTGTTAATGAAGACACCCAAGCAGGGGAGAGGAGGGTGAAAGAAAGGAGACGGTGGAGAGAAAAAGAGAGAAGTGGCAGAGGGATGGGTGTGGAAAGCAGATGTAAGAAAGGAAGGAAGCGAGGTTGAGCAGATGAATACAGGTCCAGAGGAAATGAGAGAGAGATGAGAGATGGATGGAGAGAGATGGAGTAGAGCGGTCTCAGGAGTGAAGGATGCGTTGATTGTGGTCAAATACTTCTACTCCACAGGTGCCACTACTTGCTCGTCCTTCCATTGCAAACCTTCCGCCTATTCAAATTCTGTCTCAACAGTTATTTAAGAAAAAAAAAAAAACTTGAGGTCTTAGTAGATGTGGAAATAAGAGGTGCAGGAGAGGAGGAGGAGGGAAAAGGGTCGGATGAACGAGGTGAGGTGAGGGGAATGTCAATCTTCACCAGAAATGTTGTAATTATTTGCTGCAGACAAAGATGAAGCAGCTCCACAGTGACAGTTTTCTCACGTCAACCGTTTCCTAGTCGGAGGATGAAT
The DNA here is from genome assembly GCF_009819705.1 of Hippoglossus hippoglossus. NCBI lineage: Eukaryota > Metazoa > Chordata > Actinopteri > Pleuronectiformes > Pleuronectidae > Hippoglossus > Hippoglossus hippoglossus. The sequence continues at coordinate 7,851,038 of NC_047161.1, forward strand.
ATTAATGAAACTTCCAGTGCTGAAGAACGGAACAAAGAACAATTGGCAGATTCCTGTCTCCAGGAAATAAGACAATGCACAATGGGTGTGTGTCATTAATGCACTGGCCGGGAGCCGTGCAGTCATTTAGGACAGAGTATTTGGCATCTCTGGTTAAATTCAGTCCAGTGAAGGTGATCATCTAAGAAAATGCAAATCGTCAGTCCAATGAATCACACTCTGCTTTGTGGCACGGATCAAATGTGTGTGTGCAGAATGCACCTCTTTTTAGTTAGTCTTGAAGGTATTGCACAAAGCCCTGTCATTTAAGAAAATATGCCAATACAACAAAATATATAAATGTTTGGGAAAGATGTTTATTATTTGAGAGATGCTTATCACTTATAGTACTTATACTTATTTATCCCATAGGCTGTATATAAAATAAGACACATCTCCTAAATACCCTGGATAAGAACGCTGCCATTTTGCACCAATGAGTCAGAATAGTAGCATCAGGGGGCTGAAGCGACTAATCAGGAGTCAGTCTCAGCTGTCAATCAAGTTTCATCATGTTTTTATAGCACCAAATAACTAATTCATAACTAAATTTAGGAGAAATATTTACACTTAAACATACATTCATGTAATAACACCTTAAAATGACAAAAAAAAATATTTAATATGTACTTTGACTTTTCAGTTTGGCCCAACACTAGTACAGTAGTCCCAACTACTAACATGGAGAAGTCAAGGTTCATAACCCATACCAGCCACCAGGGGCCGATCGATACTCTTCGGTTGGTCCACTACAGACAACTACAGGCTCATGGTGGCTCAGTGGTAATCATTGTTATTGCATAGTAAGAAGCTACATGGGTGAACTAATTGAGGCATCATTAAACTCACATTGTCCAGTATTACCCAGAAGTCTTTGTACATGTTGTGAGAGGATCATTACAGCCCAGATAATGCTTTTTATACGAGTGGGAATATCCACTAAAGATGTAAAACCACTGACCAGCCATTCAGTCCTGTACTATGCTCAGACAAAGGAGTGCCTGTGCATGATGTGTGCAGGTGGCTAATACTCGCACACATAATGCAAACTGCCCCTGGCACACAGAAGTAAATGAATGTGTGTGTGTGTGTGTGTGTGTGTGTGTGTGTGTGTGTGTGTGTGTGTGTGTGTGTGTGTGTGTGTCCATGTTCGTGTGTGTGTGTGTGTCTGAATGTGTTTCCTCATCTGCTTTGTGTCTGTAATCGGCACCAAAGTTCACCTGGGGGACAAGGCCAATGGGGAGGAAAGTTTCTGGTGAAGTGAAAAGAGGAGAAGTGAGAAGGACGGAGACGTGAAATACATTGATCCATAACTTCAATCCACGCTGATAAAAAAAAAAATCTTGTCATGAATATTTACTGAAGCTGCGTTGTCTTGATCGCCTGCTGTGCGGCTCACCTCACGTGAACTGTATCAAAAGTTCCTATTAAAAGTGTTTTTTTTCCACATTCCCCCCATTTTCCCTCCGTCTAATGTGCCTTCAACAGAATTTACTTCCTGTGTTTCTCCTGCCCTTGAGTCGGCTCTTTGACCCAGTGAATATTTCACCCTCCGTCACTATAAAATGTTAAACAGCATACATTAGTCAAAAACGAACCTCGGCTGCTTGTTCATGCATTACAATGAAAACACGCTTTGCAGTGGGGAGCCAGTGGGGGATTGTGTCGTGTTGTTGCAGTATGTGATACGAATGGGATCTGGAAGGGGGAGGGGGGATAGCTGGTGACACTCTGTTGTCAGTCAGTTTGCAGAAAGCTGATGACATCCTCTCCAGGCCAGGATCACACCACACAGGGAAATAACATAGAAAACCCCAATCTGACATATGGTGAGACCGATATCGTTTACTGGCCGTACTGTCGGTGCCAAGCGCTTGTCCTGGTTATCTGATTCAACCTGACTCGCCAACTCCGCAAGTGGTAACCAGCTCACCTTTTGTCTTTGCACCGGTGAATTATTAACACGCGGCGGGTCTGTGTTTTCCACACTGTCAGCCATTACAGAGACGGTAAGTGTGCGGGGTCACTGTTTCTCTGTGCCCTCAGCAAGCAAAGTCAAAAGTGAACTGCGCTTGTCAAAGCATCATACGATGGACCCGCTGCCTGCAACATATTCAGACTGTAAAATGGCCTCTAAGACTTTACAACAGGTCTATTATGTAAATTGGACAATACACGCAGAGAATTGTAAAACTTGGCGGCAGTGATTATGGAAATAGCTGTGCAGAGGCTGGTTTGTTTTTTCTTAGTCATTTGAAGCAACTCGTCGGTAGATCAGACTGTTTGGAAAAACTCTCACTCTGCATGAATATTCAGTAGTTGCTGTGGAACACAGGCAGAAAAGCACGTGACAATTTAATTTGGAGTCGTCTGAAGTTGAAGATGCACGCGACCCGTCTGATGAAAAGAGAACGAGGAGTGAATCAGACGCACTGAATGTGTTGGAGGGAACCTTTACAGTGAATCTCTGGTAATCGGTTCTACTTTGTAAACTATAGTGCGAGACGCAGACATCCATCTTTTAACAACCACTAAGCTTCTTAAGTCCCTGTGAGCCTGCTGCATCTCAGTGGAGCAAGTTAGGAGAGTTTGGATCCATTAATTAACTCTAGGTTTTTTCCAAATTCCATAATTAAATGTTTTACACCTCTAATTTTTAGTGGATGTCCAAACCGAGATCAAGTTTCCCTCGATTCAAAATGAAGCATAGTTGGGGCATATGGTGAATCTGTAGCCGCATGAGCAATGCGTGTTCTTAATATTTGGCATTGATAAAAACTGTGAATATTCTATGCCTTCGGCAGATTTGGTGGTTCTTACTGAAGCTGTGTTGAGTGCAGCACTACGCTAGTTAAAGACTCTTACGGTTTCTCTACTTGAGTTTTGCAGAAAACATGTGCTGCAGAATTATAATGAAGGGAATTCGGTGGATTGACTGAGACAAGAGACTAAAAGACGAACCAATTCAAAGCTAAAAATCTCTTCAGAATAAGAAAGATGCATGATAAAATAAGCGATTACAATTTTAGCGTGGGATTTCATAAATGCATTTCTCTGATGTACCGTTCCAGGAGCCATTGGCCTAGTGAAAGTATTCTTTATTTAGGATAAAGGATAGAATACATATTAAACACTGATGACTTTAAATGTTAGCTAGCTGATTTTCACTCATGATACACTCACAACTAAGATCAGAATTCATGTAGAATACAACGCAATTATTCTCTGTTTAAGTGGACTGCATTTATATTACGCTTTTGTAGTCTTAAGGTGGTTTACACACATTTACAGATTCATAAAATTCAACACTTATACATGCATCACTTTCCGATCCCTTCATTGTTGGAACAGTCGTCAGGGACAATTAAGGGCCCAGTGGATGACCCAAACTACCTCCTGGGCCACAGCAGTGACTCCTTCTCTGCAAAAGTTATTTAAAAACTGTATTAAGAAGGTAACACTTAGGATCTTTTTGATTAGAAAGTCTCATGTGTCATATCGTGATAACTCTGCTGATAGAGGACATGTATATACATGTATAGAAAGTACACACGTTGCTTGATAGCAATCACGACAGTCCTCTCCCCGTGTCCCTGCATCTCCATCTCTCTTTCTTGTATCTTTTGCAGCATCTCATTTTCTCACGTTGGAGAGAAAGGAAGAAAGATGAGGCAGACATGTGATCAAAGAGCCGAATTGATTTGAGATGTGACTGGATTTCAAACGTCTCGTGTAATAGCAGACGTTGCTTGATGTGATAAATTTGCGAGGTGAGAACACACTGATCTTCTATCAGTTATTGTTTTGTTCAGGAAGTGTGTAAAGCAGCTGTTTCAAATGGATTTATCCCCTCTGGGCAGCCCCCATCCAAGTGAAGGTCTGTCCAATAAACCAAAGCGGCACTTTTACGAAAACACAGGCAAACTGTTCAGAATTCCTTAATCAAACCATAAATACAAGTCTGATGCCACATTTTACAGCTTACCTACATTTCCATTTAAAATAAAATCAAAAAAATGGCATACTCCTTGATGCTTTTAAGCCGTTTTCATCTCCAGAGATGCATGGGATCATTTCTGCTATAAAGATAATCAGGTGGTTATAGTTCATCTAGGTAATATATATATAAAAGTATGTGGCCACTGTTACAAATATTACGTTAGTGGATTAGTTTCCAAACCGATAATTGCATGATTTCTGTTAAATACTATCCCCTGCATTGATGATATATCAAGAGGCCTCTGGTTTCAAATGAATAAACAAGGTCCTCGGTGGAGATGTTTGGGAACGAAGGGAAATGAGCTTTTAATGAGTTTGGAGTTAACTCGGCAGAACACCACGTCTTCAGCGATGACTGATGAGATATGGGACGTCTCCAACGTGTGATTACAATTAAGTATTTGCTCTTATTGCACACTTTCGCTCTAAAACCGCCGGAGCTGCTTCAGTGTCAGACGTCCTTCTTCCAGTTTGGTTTATTTTCTCTCTCCGTCTCCCTCTTGTTGTTTCACTTGTTGCCGTAACAACTGAGACTTTGAAAATTCTCTGTGCATTTGACTCGTAAGTTAACTTTTTAAAGTGTGCGTAGTGTCTGTACACGTTGGTGACCTTTTTGCCCCCTGCACCAACAAAATGAATAAACAGACCTTTTTTGTGCTGTACTTCTTTTTCCTTTTACTGAAAATAAATTTTACTCCTGTTGTATGTTTTCTCAGACGTGGTTATCCTGAAATAGTCTGAAAGATACTGCTGTTACAGTTCACTGTGGTTTGGTTTCTAGTATTTGTTTTCTGTCGGGCACTTTAACACCTACCTTGTTTGGTTTGGACCTTCAGACCTTTTCAGTTTAGTCTGAACCAAAAATAACGATATAATGTATGAACGTTGTTGTCGCTACCGTAATGATATTACACAAAGACTACTTTCTGCCCAATTGAAAACACAACAATGTCAGACGCACAGAGAATTAATGTCAAGTATAGTTAGACCCAACATGACAAACGTGCAGTCATACAAACTTCTTCAGTGTGCTACTTAAACTTCTTCAGTGTGCTACTTAATAAGTAATATAATTTATTAGATTAAATAATAATAATCAATACAAATTGTGGATAATTGATCATGTTTATAATCATGATTCTCCACACCTGTATTTAGATATAAGCATATTCTAAAGGCAGTAATGAACATAGACGGGAATTTCCATGTCATGAAGTGCTTCTCTCTGCGCTTACTAATTTATTCAGCTCTCTCATATATGAATTAAGTTCCCACTTGTTCTTATCCTGGTTCATGTAAACGGGCCATTCGCAAGCACCACATGCAAAACAAAGTACTTCAGATTTGTATTATTAATGTGTATGTAAATGTGGTCCTTTAAATGCATTATGTAAGTGACTCATTTAACGATCTGTATAATTAGTGTTTGTACTTGCCGGCACAGATATTCTTGTGATTATCTGTAATAATATCATAACACACTTATCCTCCCTGTGGTGCACCTGACAGTGTGTTGTTATTCAAATTCTCACCATAATGTTTTATTAATTAATGAAATATGACTTTTTTGTTTTTGTGACTTGAATTCACAGTCATCCACTTGTACTCGCTCCGCACCCACTTACAGAACCCACAGAACCTACAAAACCCACAGAACCCACAGAACGGCACTGGGAGCAGACGAGATGCCGCAGTGACAAACAGAGCTAGAGAGCCAATAACAAAGGGGTTGAAGTAACACTCGTGAAATTAAAAGGCAAATTATGGGCAGTGTGTTGCCAGATTTTAGGCCCATTCAGTGCAATTAAATCACAAGGCTGTTCCACACAGTGAGTGAGAAAAGAAAGAAAGAAAAGCCAACGTTTTATTCCTCCCTCATATTGTTTAGTTAACAGACTGAAGTCTTCTGGTATTAAATTCGTGTTTTGTCAACTAGATTCAAGCGTTCTGATTGGTTAATGAGCTCTTATCTCATTTCAAAGCAGTGTATTGGAGCAGAAATGTATTAACGCTGTTTTTTTGGGGATTTGGCTTTTGTTGTTTTGTTCATCTGTTCTTGTTGTGGTACTCTACATCAGGATATCATGCACACGCACAAGTGCACAGGCACGCTATGTAAAATGAGATTATTCTCAAAACACTAAACACATGCAAGTACTGGGTTTTGAGTCAGTGGGTTCTTTTCAAACACAAAACCTTTGTTCAGCAAAAACCATGATTTAGCAGTGACGAATATAGAAAACTAATATCGCTCATAACACAAAATAGAAAGCCAGAATGTACAAATCTGAGAGAGGAGTAGAATAAGAGGGTAATATCATACCGGCATCAGTTGTGCATCATATCCCAAACTCTACCAGTGGAACATTGTCACACCGGGCCTGAAATGCAAATTACACAAAAGCTGCACCTCAGCCAAAATATCACACATACACAGCACATTCGAGACTGAGAGAATCGAGACCCAGACACAAGATACAGGACTGTTATAATAAACTCTGGCTTAATGCTGCGTGCAGACGACCTTACGTCAGCAGAACCAGACAAAAAGGGACAGAGAAAAACAACAGAATAATCAGCAGGAAACAAGGTATCAATACCAGCAGGGACATTACACCAATAGAGTTACGGATGAGAAAAACACAGAGGCAGCACAGAGCAAATACATTGTGTGTGATTCTCTAGTCTACACAGTTATAACACTTGAATGACACAGGGCAGTCTTCCAAGAGTTCCCAGCAAAGGGAAGTAGCCACTACAGTGTAATTACTCATACATGAGGTAATGAGATGATGAGAGGCATCTGTGGAGACGGGTGTCCACAGCACAAAGGCTGATGAGGAGATGAGCAGCTGCTTTATACTGTCGAGGAGAACACAGGGAACACACCTGGACAGGAGAAGAACCGCCAGACCTGAAACACACACAGATACACACACACACACACACACACACACACACACACTCACACACTGGAACAATGTGAAAAGCTGCTTTCTCACATGCATTGATCATGGAGGGGGCTCACTTATGGAGGGGTTTGGTTCATGAGGACGTAAATGTGCGAGTTTGCTGCTCAGGACATTTTCTGGAACTTGTCTTGCCAACCCCCTGGTAAAATGTCCGGAAAATTCCCATCCAGAAAGCAAGCGTTTGTATTGATGAAATGAAAATGAAATCTTTTTACAAAGAGGTGCCGTTTGCGTAGAAGTTGCAGACGAAGATGTCATATTGGAGCGATTTTGGGTGATGAGTGCCGATGCTGGTGTCCACGTGATTTCCACAGCGGAATCTATTCATCATGTCCTACCTCCTGCATGCTCTACCATAAGTGCCAGCTGAGTGCTGAAAAACGGCGAAAGACCCAGAGAGAAAAGTACCAAGGAGAAAAGGAGGCAGAGGAAAAAGAAAAAGCTGACATTTGCTGTGACACACACACACGGTGCTGGAGATAGTAGCCCCAGAGTTTACAGTCGGGAAATAATAACAGCACAGCTAAGTGCTGCTGACAATTCGGAGCGTTTTGGAGCCCATTTTAATAAGATATCATGAGCAGGCACCTGGGACAGTAAATATTATCAATGTATTTAATATAATGTAAAAAGGAAAAAGACCTGGCATGCAAGTAGGGCAAGTAACAAACACACACAGCACTGTGCTGCGTTTTAGTGTTTCTATGAATCTTCTATCCACACCGAGAGGATAAATGATTCCCCCCCCCGAACAGAATCACCTCTGAATCAGCCTGTTTATCAGTTGTGTATCTCAACATTAATCAATAAATAAACAAGTAGGATTTTCCTCTCACTCGTTTACAGCTGTAAATGGAAGATAAAACAGCTTAGAAGCACTTCAAGTTGCCATAATACCCCGAAAACACATTTCTGCCCTGGAAGTGATGGTGTTTGGAATCAAATCCCTGTAAGTTCCACAGTTATTGCTTTAAAAAAAGAGTGATACAAAAACATTTGAATTTGTTCGTGGTTAAAGACAATTTCATGGGAATCCCTTCGTACGTTTTCAGGCTATCCAACAGGAAAGCAGATAAACAAAAGGGAGGAGAAACTTTTTGACCTTATAGCGATGAATGAAAATAGAAAATACCACCAAGAGTACCGTGCTACTTACTCATCAAAGGGCTTGCTAGCTCCTAATAGTGGCTTCTCAGGGGTGTGTGGGCTGTTTGTAACTTGTTAAGTAAGCACAAGACGAAGTACGAGTATGTGTAGGTGTCTGTCTGACACCTGTGGGTCTCTCTTTGTGTGTGTCTGCCAGAAACACCCGAAGAGGAAGCAGTGGGTTGTTTTGTGCCGTTTCCAGAGTTACACCACCACCGGCCCCCGGAGTTTAAAACAAGGGTTGCGAACACAATGCACACAGAGCCCGGAGAAAAATAAATTGCTTTCCATCTCAGATTCTTCCCCCGGTGTCTCCGTCTGAATACCTGCCATTCCGCCTGTTCATCTGTCCTCACGGCATCTCACGCATGCCTGCTCTCTGCTGTCTGCCGTTTGAGGGAATTAAAGCAGCGACTTAAGCAGTAACTTTGTTTTTCTCCTCTGGAACTGTCAATTTACGTTTAAATAAGTGATTCCCCCGGCTCTTTAGATGTAAACTCATTTGCCAACGCGAGTCAGTAAAAAAACCCATTTCGGATTAACCTCTGTTGAGGGGTTGAGATTTTATACACCCCCTGAAATAATTAAGAATCAGAATAAAGGCTCTTTAATTGCTTTCGGGTGGCTGTGTTTCAGCTGCTCTGATTGCTGCAGCAGATGCCTGGATAACGTACACTAAGTCGATATGTGAAGGAGCGTCTTTTGGGCCTCATTTTTTTTAGCGAGTGTCGAACAGAAAGTTGCTGATTTTGTTTTTGTGTCGCTGAAATTCAATAAGCGGTGAATACGGAGAAATCAAGTGAGAAAAAGCTATTCTGAAAGATTGTGCAATCTGTTTCCATGTGTTTCATTGTGTGTCTATAGTCTTCAGCGGGATATTTGGAGGGGTGTCGATCTCTGTGCTGTATTTGAAGTGTTTACTTGTTTTTGTTGAAGAACGAGCGTTTTCTGTGCTGCGTGCAACCCTGTGCGACTATCTCAGAGGGACAGCAGGCTTGCTTTCTTTCACACATGGTCAACAAAGCAAGAGTGTAGGGTGTGTGTGTTTGTGTGTTTGTGTGCAGTTCATGCATCTGTGCATCTGGACCGGACCTAAGACTCTCTCAACCTGAGCTGACCCGAGAGAAGGGTTTTAATGGTTACAGCAAATCCTTTGTATTCCTCCAGGTGGAATTCAGACACAACAAATCTAAGCTCCTTCAGTCAAGCTAGCAGCTCTCTGAGACTTCACTTAGATGCAGCAAGGCTTTGAGCTAAATGCAAGTTTAGCAGAATGCAAACATGCCCGGAGTGACAATGATAACATGCTGATGTTGGGCTGGTTTGAGTTCTATCATGCTACCGCTACTTGCTACCACCCGAGTCCAATTAAAGCTGATTGGAGAGTCTCAAGTTCTGCAGGTATTTGGTCAAACTAAACCAAAGTGTTGCACAAATGAAGAACTACAGGAAAGTGATCACTGTCAGGTCATTTGTGACAAATTTATCTTTTAATATCTTGTCTATGACACAAATGTCTCGTAGGTGGATGTCCTGAGAGGCTCGCTGCAGGAATATTTTAAGATTGTGACATTTTATGTTCTGTCCTATGCTCTCATCTGTCTCCTCCCATTTATTCCCTTGACAATCACCTAAGTTATTACAGTCCGTCATGAGGGGGAGGTGGGGGGGGGGATTTCACTGAAAATCAGTAATGGGAACATAATGGTGGAGCAAGCAGTCGTTAGGTTTCATACTGTTTGAATATTGAATCCAGTAAATGTTTAGCCTTTTTTTTAGTGCAGACCAAAACTAACTGGTGGACAGAGCAGATACAAATAAATTCTCCCTCATTTGAGAATCTGCTGCATCTGAGAGTGGTCGCTGTGCAGGAAACTCCACCAAGCTGTTTCACGGACGAGCATTTGAGAAGGATAAGATCGCTAAGGATACAGTACTTTCGTCTGACTGAACTGAAATCAGCAAGCATGCATTCGTGCACGTGGGTCTTTGTGTTTGTGATGCTGACAAACACATTTCCCTCCATTCCACACCCTGTCGACAGCAGCGAGGAATGTCAAAGCTCACGTAGACGACAGTAGAAAATAGAAGAAAGTATGAACCAAGAACCGATTGAAAGAAAAACAAAGTTTGGAGGAGAATTTAAGGAGTGAGTGTGGATCCTGCTGCTGCACCTTCGCTACTCATACAGATTTCTACTTACATGGGAGTTAATCATTTGCTCACAGTTACACTTCATCATCTTCTCCCGCTCTGCACTCCCCTCTTCTCTCCTCTCCTCCTGCCCATCCCTCCTTCCCCTCTGCCCTGGTGCCTTCTCCAGCTCAAAGTCTGTGTGCGGATTATCACTGGATGAGCAGTCATACTATGAGAAGTCTAATCCGTCATTAGGAGACAGAGGAGTTACACAGGATTTAGAAAGACACAGAAAGACCTGACGTGTGCCTGGACATGCAAAATACCCAGTTTAAACAGTATATACCTGCAGATGAACTGTTGAGTATGTGCACCTCCTATGATAGTTTACTTATTATACATTTTCAGGTAAGAAATATTACACTCGGGTAATTTCATCTCATGAAACCCTGGCTGCGGTTTCACACCTACATGCTCAACACGTTGTCATGTTTCGGAACATAATAATTTAAAGCTCTTGAAGGTTGTTTTTAGCCTTCTTCATGCTCTTATGTAAATAGATTTGGAGCAATGATTATAATCTAATTTTTCTGCTCCCATATAAACAAAATATGCACAAAAATAATGAAAAAGTTAGAATTGAGTAGAATTGATTCACTAAAAATAAAAATAAGTTTTTACCATAGTATCAGAAGATGTTCATCAGGTATGCAGGCCATGTACCCCACTTCTTTTCTTAACTCCTGAGAAGAGATTTCAGTTCGTTTAATTATGCTGTTTCATACTTTTGTTTTCAGACAGAAGTGATTTTCATGCTAAATCTCATCTCTGTGGTCCAAACAAATCCACCTGAACCGGTCGGCCCATTTCCCCGTTGTAAATCTCCCCGTGAAGTGTCCAGATTCCTAATGACCAGCATTGGAGCCGTGGCCACATCCTGCTTAATTAAGATCAGCTAAAGTTGCTGCAGGAGCAAACAGAAGTCCACAAATCAACCTTCAAGTGCTTTCCCGGGCTCTCTGCGTTACAAACCCGTCTCTCGGGTGCCTCCTCCGCTTCCAAGGACGAGGTCCAACTTGTTCGTCCTGCTGGGCGGCTGATTGGCTGGCAGACGCCCTTCATGAAGGGTGAGTAAAAGAGCAGGAGGGTCTGCACGACCCTGCACAGCCAGGAAACCACCTTGTTTAAAAGGCTCTGTTTTGGAGACCGCAGACCACCCGCGTCTTTCTCAGCATCCCCGTAAGAGCTTTCACACCTCGGTGAAATCCAGTTGAAAACGGCCCTTGTAGAACCGGCACTTCATTTTCCTTTACTGCCTAAATGTTGTTGGTGTAATACTACACATCCCCTCACATTTTATATTCTTACATTTCCATCCTGCTCTGTAATTACATATTTATATTTTTAAACAGTTTCCTCATATGCCAGTAGAAGTTTGCGATACTATTTCATTAGCTACTTCTTCAATATTAAATTCTTTATAAATAATAAGAATTCGGATATAATGGGTTGAGCCACTCAGGGTTGTTATATCAGTAGAAAAATATCAGACATTTATTAGTAGTTTTGATGTGAGACATATTGTGCACAGTGGCCTTGAATAAAATAAAAAAAAGACTCACTGTTTCTTTTGGGAGGTTTGCCGGTTGCCTTGGTGAACAGATGGAGAGATCCATATTCTTGGATTCAAACTATAATTGCACTTTATATGAGTATCACAGATGGGTTTATTGTGACCAGTAGGATGTTTAACTCTCTTAAATCACTATTGTACTGGTGGGGTCATGTGTCTGGGCCAGAGAAGAGAAACCCACCATGCAAACGACGCACTCGTGTACAGTAGCTGCTACATTTAACGAATGAGAACACGCATGAGCAGCATGGAATAACATCCCCGAGGCTGTGCCAGTGTTTGAATGTGTGCGACCCCGTCTCTCTGTGAGCGTTTGTGGCAGTATTGTGCATGTGAGTGGTGTCGCGGTCCGACCTTTAGAGAAAGGTCAGTCCGTTTGGAAGAGGAATAGAGACCATGCAGACACACATGATGACTGGAGATATAGATCCAAGACCAAATCAGACTTTGCTGACCTTATCTATCTATATATCTATATAAGTACGGAGTTATCTGGGAAGTGATGTAATTCATACTGTGTGTGTGTGTGTGTGTGTGAGAGAGAGTGGATCCGTGTTGTCCATTTCAAGTTTCCACTGATATTAATGTTATTCACCCTTCAACGCTGTTTCCTCTCCACGCTGCCTCCCTGTGCTGCTCTCCTCTGTCTCCATCCTCTCCAATGCGCTTACAGGTAATTAGTGAGAGATCCCTAACGATTCTAAAGAGCCAGGTTTCACAGGCTGGCATGAAGTGGTGAGATGAAGATGGTTGTTCAATTCCAGAAAATATCTATCTGTCTTAATGGAAAAAGAAAAAGAAAAAAATCTGATCGGTTACAATAATTGAACGTCGTGATCCACTGTGCGACAAGTCCTCCAGACGACAGGTACGTTTTTCGTCCGAGCTCGTCCACATCCGACACATCTGTGCTAGAAGATGTCACTTAAATGCATCTCTGATCTTACCTTGCTACAGTTAAGGTCATTGTTGAGATGTTAATGTGTTTTAAAAGCTGTATTCTGTACAAACCATACGTGGAAGTGATGATTGCCGTCGTCGTACTGCAGGGCTCAGGTTCAACCCTTTGAAAACAAAGAGGTACAGAGAATGAATACGACGGAACTTCTTTTACCATCTAGTTTGACATAAATAACTGAAAAGAGCTAAAAAAAACGAATTAATCGACTCGAAACTGAATTCTTGCACATGCCACACGTCACTGTTTTACTTTTTGATTCTTCTGCATTAAACTTTCCAAATTACTGATATTTTCTGTGGCTACCCTCCTGGAAGTGACTTGTTTTTCCGAGCACACAAACATTGGTCTCAGGTCTTGTAAGTATATTCAAAATAGACTCTTAAGTCACAATTTCTTTGAATGCCAGAGGGCTTTTTATCAATTGACTGTAGACATGCCCTTGATTTTTAGTAAAGATTTTCTATTTAGTCGGGCTGACGGTAATTACTTTTTTTTTTTTGCCTTTAAAATGAAAAGTTGAATAACCTTTTATTAAAGGTTCATTGAGTCTTTTCAACATGTTGCTCACCATCAAGCTGTAAATATACAGACAGTGTTACAGTGCAACTTTAACATGGCAAACTATACATTGAACAATAACCCTGAGTCAGCGTTTTAATCTGAATATTACAGCGTATAACTGTTTCTCATTGGGTGTGTGTTAGGACACACACACACACAGAGAGAGAAATGGAGAGAGAGCCATTGTGCTGTGTAAAGAATAAATAAGAGATTCTCATTAGCTGACAGAGATGAATCCTTAATTACAATGATTGTGTTTTTGAGTCTCACACATAACAAATGTAGACACACAAAGTCACACACTATTGTGTCATAGATATTGATGGTATGCTAATGAAAATGATACAGTGGTGTGTGTGTGTGTGTGTGTGTTTTAATAGGCAGAACCATGGTAATAAGGGATTTATCAATGTCATCATGGTCGTGATTTAGTTAATGCATGGAATACTGCCTCGGTATTATGGTAACTGAGTGTGGGTTGTATTCCTATTAGGCCACATCATCTGTCCTTTCAAAAAAAGAACCAAAGATTCATTTTGAAATATCTCTTAGTAGCTGCAGCTGCGTGTGGCAAACGTGTTGAACGCAGAATATTTGATCCTGATATAAGATTAGCGTTTGATTTTATTACTGTTTATTCTTTATGGTTTTACCCCAATGGTAAAACACACACTCACACACACACACACCGGGGGGGGACAGCTGTGCAAATTGATGAGGCCAGATCTCGCCCCCAAGCTATCACACATCTACCTACATGTTTAAGCGCAGTCTCCAATGACCCATATTCTTCCTGACAAAATGCGATTTGTTTATTTGTCTGCTTCCTTTTTTGGTATAAGACAGATGTGTTTTTAGTGACCTAGCCTGGTAAAAAAGAAAATAAGTTCAGATTCAGCTTCCTTTCTCAAAGCCGCAGTAAGAACATTGGCATTATATGTGTCAACCAAAGATCGGCGAGATTCTGATGGTTGTTCTTGTTCATGTGAACCCAGTGTGTATATTTCCAAGATTGAAATAAAACGAAAAAGTACAAACTCAGGGTGACCTGATAGCTGCATGGTCACGGTGCTATGAGGGTAAAATGTGCAGCGAGTGCCCAGTTTGAATCTGTTTCACAGCACGTCATTCCCCTGCAAAATTCAAAAACGTAGATATATAACTTTAATTATTTAATTGGATTTATAACATTGGAACCTGTGGTGCTAAGCAGTGGTAGCCGTGATATTTCTTTACTTCTCCTCTGAGAGATTATATGTACAGATAACAATAGTCTCATATATGGTCACGCCCCTCAGTGGGGGCTCTGCAGGCTTAGCTATTCATCTTAACAAATCCGCACACTTACATTTTGCATGTACGTCGGCGTGATCCCATTCAACTTCATGGCGCTCGGCCCTGTAAAAAAAAGCAGCGGCAAGCTTACTCCACATCCTCTGTGACGAGTGGAGCAGCGGGGGGGACTTGTTAGACAGCTCTGCAAGGAGTCTGATAGCTGCACCCCCTGCCAACACACTGGCTTGACAACATATAACATTTAAGTCGTGCATGTCAGTCAGCAGAACTCTGCCACTCCCCATGCAGCCGTTCCACCTACAAGGCAGATTGAGGCCAGTTATGTGGGTTACTGCATTTATGTATTTTATTTTTTCGAGGTACATATATATATATATATATATATATATATATATACGATCGACAGACATTAGGCGAGATGGAAGCAGAGAGAACAATGCGTGTGTTTGCTGGCAGCCTCTTTAGTGGGAGGTGTGGGCTTTGCGGTGCTTACACAGATGGTCAGTTTTATCTGACTTTCTTTTTTGTCTGAGTTTTTGGGCTGATAAGCACCATTACTCTGTTTGCTGGTTATGGCAGTGGCCCCATCAGTGCAAACACCCCCCCCCCCCCCCCCACACACACACACACACACACACACACACACACACACATGCACCGAGAAAAGTCAGCTCCATTTCATGCATGTACTTGTCTAATAGGCAGCAGTTGTTTCAGTGTTCCAGACTTTGAGGGATTTGCAGGGCTGTGGAAACTCAAAAAACACTTCCTTGATGTGCCAACAATCAGCAACGCAACATGTGCAGATCTTTCACTTACGGACTTGCTCCACATAATAGCTCTTTGTCTTTGTCCTTTCAGAAAAAAACAGGCATCAAACCATATTCAGTCTCGTTTTCGTGGCAGCACGCAGGCAAGGGTGGAGATTGGTGGTTGTACGTAGTTAAAGGATAAGTCTCCTGTTCTGAATTGGAACCACGAGATCAAATAAAAACCCTTGAAAAATAGTTTTTCACTTTCTTTCTTTTTCATATTTCTAAATGTGCTCCATAAGGGATGCAACTCCTCGATACTGACAGCTTTACAGAGGCAGATCTGTTTCATAGCACCGTTGCAGCTTCTTTTTCTTTCCCTTTCCATCCGATTAGGACACAGTTGTGCCGCCACATTACCACCAGGCGAGGGGCGGCCAGCTGTGAGTTCTGAAAGCTTCCTCATTTACTTCCTCGGCTCTCATTGTCGCAGCCGGGAGATGCAGTCCATAGGGGGGGCTTCGACGTAAAGGGCCGTCCTGCACTGCAGGAAATGAACGCTGCTCAGGTTTCAATGATCCTGCTTTCAAGGGACCGTCTGCTCGAACACATCTGCTCAATACTTAAGAGGGCAGCCAAGCTTCAGAGAAAAAGTGAGTGTCGCCGAGGTGAATGTCTGCTCTTAACAAGCCTCTTCTCCAACAGGTCTGCTGGATGATGACCACGAGGGCACTGACACAGCCATGCTCCCTTCTCTCCAGCTGGGCCCGAGGAGGACGGCCACAAAATAGCACTGCTGTCTTTGGGCCAGAGCTGTAGGCCCGACTTGCCTCGAGGCTAAAACTGGGGACAGAATATTTTTTTCCTCCACACCATGGCTGCGGCTGGCTCCGACTTGCCAAAGCAGCCTCTGAGCTGAGACGCCATTATTGGCAGTGCCCCTCACCCCCGAACACCGCTGCCCAGAGCCGGTGGAGCAGAGAGCGTGATGCTGATTTTAAGCTCGGCTTCTCCTGAGTCCTCACCTGCTCACGAGGCAACAAGCGGGGGGTGGGGGGTGGGGGTGAAACAGCCACAATAATAAAGCCACGGCGGTGGTTTTAGCCAGAGACGAATAACCTGCTGCTCCTGTGCTGCTGTCGGAGGAGACATTCAGGGAGGGCTGGTGATAGAAGTGGGAATTTAACTTGGACCGAATATTTTAATACCTTTATCAGCTTTAGTGTGAGGGCTGGGATGAATCAGCGCGGACGCCACTTACTGTTGTTGCCCAGCAGAGCCATTTCCTCGTCTGCTCTGCGATTGTGTTGCAGGTCCCTCTAAACACCCAGATCACCTTGTGTTTATGGACAGCTTTAATGAACTATTTAAATGCCTCAGGAGAAGCAAAAAAACAAACATCTGTCATACAAAACAAATGTTGCAGATTATCACATTAAATGCCGTGGTGTTGAATGTGCTTTTAGCCGACCGCCGGGGACACCAGCCCATCGTCAGCGGGTCAGGTTAAGTAAGAGCACTTTTTAAAAAAATGTGTTACTGTAGCAACCTTCACATGAGCTTCTGCCTAATGAAGTTAGATATGCACAAGTTGTGGGATCTTAATTAGCTGCGTCCCCTGGGGAAAAGGTGGTGGCAGCTTTACCGCGCCTGTTTGCTGTGAGATCTGCAGACGAGATTTCAGCAACAGCAGCTTCATAGTATCAGGCTTTAGCTGGAGATCAAGAGGGCGGATTCGTTTTAAATTAAATGCACACAATGTTGGAGACTATTGCGCTTTTATTTTGAAACTAAAAAGCAGTGCAAGTCTGATTTTAAAGATCTCTGGTCAGAGTCTCTTTTTTTGTTTTAAAGTGTCCTTAATAAGTCAACTGTGTGTCTTCCGGTGTATTTCTGCAGGAAAACTATTTTAAAAGGAGAGGACGGGTGTTATCATTTGGATAAATGTCAAATATTCAACACCTATGGCCAAATCCCAGCCTTCCATCTCTCTATTTCTTATCCCCTTCATCCCTCTCCCTCCTCATTAGCAGTCTCCTCTCTCATTCCCCCCATCATTCCATCCCTCCTCATTTCTTAGTCAGATAGGGCTTTGCGAGGCAGAAGGTCACAGAAATGTCTCTCTTACATACACACAATCGCTCTCTCTCTCTCTCTCTCTCTCTCTCTATCTCTCTCTCTCTCTCTCTCTCTCTCTCTCTCTCTCTCCAGGTCTCTTCCCCTTGTTCTTACACACTCACACTATTTCTGCTCTCCCTCATGAAAATGCATACATTATTAAATTTCTGAATACAGTACATATATTATTCTTTTTGGTCAGACTCCCTGTGGGCCGATCAGATACAGAATATAGGGTTTGACCTTTCAGTGCAGAGGTAGATTGGAATGAGTCAAGCTGCACTTAAAAATGCAAAATGATGACAGTCCATAATCAGTGTTGACTGACACGTTTGTGCACAGTGAAACTCAAGGATGAACTTTTACTCAGTCGATGTTTTGAACTGTAAACCATGGGGGAGACCTCTGGTTGGTATTATCGACTAGAGAGTTGATCCGTCCGAGCCGGGCCAGACGGGAGCTGAAGGTTCTGTCTGGGTTTAGACAAAAATTAAAAAATGTGCATGTGTCTGATTCGGTTATGCACCCGTGTGTAATCAGGGTAA
This sequence comes from Hippoglossus hippoglossus, assembly GCF_009819705.1. Classification (NCBI taxonomy): domain Eukaryota; kingdom Metazoa; phylum Chordata; class Actinopteri; order Pleuronectiformes; family Pleuronectidae; genus Hippoglossus; species Hippoglossus hippoglossus. Next base: position 7,869,196 of record NC_047161.1, read on the forward strand.
ACAGGCAAGCTGTAACCACGGTAACAACAACTGTGACAGTGCTTTAGTTTGTATTGACCAAATCCTGCCAGACATAACACTGAGTGGCTGTCGGGTCTGGCTCGGTGGGTCACTATTCTCTGGGACTAGGTGAGAAATATGCTCCAATATTGACACTAAGACACCCAGTTAACTGTTGCAATAAAATACACAGTTCTTATGTCTATAAGTCAAAATCAGAGAACGATTCTTAATGATTCTTGGAGGGAAATTGCTTTGTATTTGTTGCATTAAAAAAATGCAAGTTAGAAGTTGCAAGTTAGAATCACATTGTAGATGCAAAAATGCAGAAGATGAACAGTAATTTAATAATTAATTAAAAGTTATTTGCAAAATTAAACTGAATATATTGTAATTAGGTTAATCTTAAAATCAACAGTAGTTCAACAGCAAATCATTGATGGATATTTGCAGAAATGGGACTAATTGTGTATAACTGGATGGGCAGAGGAAGGAGGAAAATCATGTGATGTTCATCAACAGTGTAACGACCTATGATATTTATTGATTTGTGTCAAATTATACAATATCTGACATTTCATATTTTCAGTTGTACTTTAAACCTCATTTATTTTTGTTGGTTCAGAAACCACTTTTGAATTCTGAAATACTTGACTTTGTATTTTCCTGGCTTCTGAGTGACTTCGAAGTGCAGTGTAAGAAAGTGGAATCACACGCGTCTGGCAGGTGGAGAGAGAGAGAGGTAATTGTTCTGTGGTGGTGGAAAAAACCCCAAACATTTAGAGTAAATGACAGAGAGGAGAGGGGGAGGCAGACAGAGGTGTGTAGCTGTGTTACACCCACAAAGGACAACAACAGAGAGGCAGAATCAATAATCCCAGTCTGTGTTTATACTCACTAAGACATCAACGATGTGACCCCACCATAACCATAGAGATTAGTTGTCACACACTTGTCAGCTCTGCACTCCCCCTGTGCAATGATGACTGATTGCGATTCTGCGCGTGTTTGCGTTCGCCTGTGCAACATGTCGTGCCTTTTTTAGATAGTCGTCAACAGCGATGTTTCTCCTGCCACCTCTCCTGTCATCTGATATTACACTTTGTGGGGAATCAAAGGGATGATCACCATCTCGGACTCGCAACACTTCAGTGATCAAAAGAGAGCTGACGTAGATCCGAGAAATTTGTTTTTTTTAGACTTTCAGCGCCGCTTCTTAACGGTTACACACAGACTCTGTGTTGGTACCAGTAATTGTAACGTGATGATTAGAGCAAGCCCTCAGAGTGAGGTTCCCAACGCGCCCCTTCGCAATAATGTTTATTTAAGTTGACAATGCTCGGCCCACTTCCTCCTCTCGTGCCGCCGATGCCCCGCTCATTAGTAAACACTGCTGCCGCTGCTGCTTCTCATGTTGGATTTCCACAGCTACAGCATCCAAGTCCCAGGTTCCTCAGGGGCTGTTTACAACTCTCCCTCCCCAATCGTCTCAGTGTCAGGTTTAGAGTCTGCTCGGGAGAATGACAAAGTCAGAGCCTTGGTGCCAAATATCAACATAATTAGAAATAAATCAGTTCCTCGTGAGCTGGCCGGCTTCATGCGTTTTAGCTGCATGGATAAAGTGGGATGTGACCTTCGTGAAAGACATTTCTCAGTTCTGACACTTGATTAATGCTGGTTTCCCCATCGCATGTGCTGTAATGCAGTGGAACAGAATTGATCAGGCACTGATATGGTTTGTTATCCTCAAACTGATCATTTTAAAGAGAATTTAATTGCATTTTATCCCCAACCAGGGGTAGAACGGGCGGTGATGGTGGCTGTGGTTCCCAACGCTCTGGGGTTGTTATTCATTTCTCTAAAGCTACAGCAATAAAGCCTAAAAAGTGCAACAATATTTCACAAGAAAGAAGTGAAAACCTACCACACATTTTTATCAAAAATAGCTTTTTGTGTGTGTTTTCCTTGGCGGGTAATCACCTCACAACTCACCACATTTATCTTGCGACCCCTCGTTGGGTTCCTGACCCTCAGGGGTGGAACCTCTCACCTTTGGGTTTCAGGCGCCCGCAGTGAACCTCAACGCCCACGGCTGAAAGCAGCTGGGGATCCTTGCTGCATGTTTATTTCATCCCTCACTCCCTTCCTGTCATCTCTCGCTCTCCCTCTCTAATGTCCATGTCCCCAGGTAAACTCAGACCAAGGTTGTTCTGAACCACGGGGCTAAACAGAAACGGTGCCGTTCCTTCAGGCATTAGCTCATTTTCATCACCTGTTTTATTAATGCTTAAAATGTCTCATTCTTTATGGGTTTGGATATGAACCAATCATATCTATTTGGCACAGGTCTCACTTTAACTGATGCTAATTATTATTTTGCAACCTCCACCTCCTCCTTTTGTCTCAAATTTCTGGTATTGTTTATTTAATATTATAGATTTATTGCCCATATATGTTCAGAAGGGATCTCTACCTATTTCTTTCTCCCCAGATAACTGCGCTTTTGAAGGAAGTCTAACTTTTCAACCATTTTCTGTAAATGGTCAATTTCTTCACACGGTTAATGTGCATCTATTGATTTGCTAAACAGCAGTTAAACGACGTATGGATTTATTGGTCAGCAGACTAATTGTTCCGATGTGGTGACCCACAAGTTTCTGGTCCCGCTGTAACCTAGCAACAGATTGTACTGGCAAGGCTTTGCTGTGTTTACAAACGGTCTAAAACCCTAAATGCTGTCTCCTCTCCTGAGCTGCTGTGCTGGAATAAACAGCCTCTCCTCTCCAAATGTGCATCTACAGTATGATGCAGTGTACGAACCCTCATGTCTGTGCCACATGCATGGATAGAACTCAAACTGGGCTTGAGCACCTGCCGTTTTGTCTCCTAGTGAGAAAGTGCCCTGTTTCTGGGTTGTGTTTTTTTTTAAATAAATTTTAAAATTCCTGCGTGTGCACAGCCTGCCCCGGCTGCCAATGAATTTATATAAAAAGAATCAAAACCCCCAAATCTAAAATGTCAGGTGTGCCCTCTCTCCTCCCTCCCTCCTGGTTTCCTGCCTGCAGCGAGCGCTGTGTGCACACAACGTGCACGCTCAGTGTGAATCAGTCAGTGTGATGAGTTACTTTGAGGCAGACATCAGGTATGTGGCCAAACCTCCCCCATAGTTAGCTATGAGCTCCCTGAGCTCTGGTGTATTTTTCTTGAGCTGAATATAATAAAAAGGATAAATGATGAATAAAAATAACTAAATATTGTAAAACAACACGATCACCGAACGTTGTTACTTTAACATCTTCACACAACAGGTTGTTTTTTAATTTCTCGCAACAAACCAGACCGGCGGCTGAATTTGCCAAAATGTGATACAGATATTTAGATAATTTTACCAGCAGACTGCTCGTAGTTCAGTGACTTTGCTCCCCTGACTTCCTCTGACTATAACAGCTCCTGTGTGTGTGTGTGGGGGGGGGGCACTGTCCTGTAATTCAAATCCAAAACGATGCACAACAATTAAATAGAGTGTTGTCTTCTGTATTTCCACATTGTCGTACGGATCGTTCACCTCACCGGATTCTCGTGCATCAGACAGATCATTTATCCCGCTGCTCACTCGCACGGTTTTAAAGCTGTGGTCACAGAATTTTCACACCATCGTCCTCTGTGTTTTACAAATGTTTCAGTAGTTTGGAACAGAACCATGTGACACCCACCATGTGTAGGGGACAGACACTGAGACACCAGCATACTGAAACTAGAAAAGTAAGCTGTCAGGTGTTATCCGCTCGTCTTATCTGGGTCCCGGTCCACGCTGGTTATTTTTTGTCAAAACTGCAACTGAATTGAAATTTGGTTTGTATGTAATTCACGCTATGTCACAATCAGCGGAATCATGTTTTCCCCCCTGTGCAGCCGAAGAAAGCACGTTGAGTAAGTCAGAGTTGGACTAATTAACGTGAAGAAAAGTTACTGAAATAGACTTTGTCGCTTTGCATGTATCATTAATTAACTGTCATGTTTGAAGTTGAATCAACCTCAGCTATGGGTTTGTTTTCAATACATTGTAATATCTCAAAATTTGTTATTCAACACATATAATGATTACATTTTTGCCAAAATTACCTCTTAGAAAGTCAGGCACACCCCCTCTTACATCCCTGTGTGTGTGTGTGTGTGTGTGTGTGTGTGTGTGTGTGTGTGTGTGTGTGTGTGTGTGTGTGTGTGTGTGTGTGTGTGTGTGTGTGTGTGTGTGTGTGTGTGTGTGTGTGTGTGTGTGTGTACGGGTCTGTGTATCGCCAGTGGAGCAGTGAAGTTAATTGGCTTCAGCTGAGAGAAGAGGCAAGACAATGGCTTGAAACACACATACACAAAACACATACTGTCAGAAAAAAGAAAAAAATAACTCCCATAGAGACGTACACCACACAAAAATAGTCGCACACACACTCTCTCGCCGCGTAGCTCGGCTGAATCCACTCACTGGAGCGTATTGTTGTGTCTTTATTTAGACACATGGCTTACACGGGCCTGATAACAATTTCACTATGCGTATGAGTGAGTGTCTGTGAATGTTTAGGTCACTAGGGTAATTTGTTGGGCCCTGAAACAGGCTTTTATGGTTAAATGGCCGTGGTGCATGGCAAGACTGTATCGCCACCCAATTATATTTCTACCTGTCAATCATGTGGAATAGTAGCAGTGGGGCCGCGTGTGAAGATGTTGAGAAAAACTGACACAGCCAACAACAGCTGCAGCAGCAGCCAACATTGTCCTGCTCTTCCTCTTTCTCCATCCAACTCTTCCTCTATGTTCCTGTTTTCTGTTTATTGACTTTCTTTCAGTCTCTACTGCTTTTGACTTTTTTGTTTGCTGTCTCCCAGTCACCTCGTGCTCTTCTTCTGCGTCACACATGAACCTCGTTTCATTTTGCAATAAAAGACAACAAATACAATAAGATACGTGTTGGTGTGTGTTTAAAGAACAGTTTGGGAGATTGAAATAATGCATGTTATCATTTTTGCAACTCTCCCCGTGTGTATGTTTGTGCGTCCATGCAAAGGGAGCGATTGGGCGAGTGAGGGAGATGGCCGAAGTTTTGTCTCTGCGAAGCCCAGACGTGCTCAAGCACCTGCACTCATAAACCATTTCCACACACAAACACGCAAACACACACATCCATCCTAATCCAGCGCCACTGCCTCTTAGGCACTCCTTGGTGAAAAGAGAGAGAAGAAGAGACGGCAGAGAGGGTGAGGCAGAGGGAGTAAGAAGTGAATTCAGAGTTGAAGTGTTTTGTCTGGGTTTTCTCCAGTGGGCTTTACTCTTCATCACACACACACACACACTCTCTCTCCCTCACACACTCACACACACACACCTAAGTATTCTGCTAGAAATGACTTTCAGATTGTTTCCTCGTAAGAAAACACTTTCACCAGCAGAAAAACAAACAGTGCATTTATCAGGGTATCAGATAGCCGAGGCAGAGATAGATTTCACTTAAAATAGCCATGTACATTTAGTATATTTTTACTTTGTGCATTTGCAGAAACAATGCTTTTTTTTTTAGAAAAGCATTTTGTTTTTTCTGCAATGCTTTGGAAAGCTGACACTGTAGATCAAGTAAAAGGTACAACATTATTTTTTGGGGGGTTCTGTAGCTCTGCTGAGATCCGTGTTCACCCCGAGGATGTGAATTTTGAAACACTCCAGACAGGTAGAGTTCAATACCTCAGTAAAAAAGAAACAAAAGAACCCCTTATATTTCTACTTTGTATTTGCGGATCTTTTAAGAATCAAAAGTGTAACAGAAGCAAATATCACTGAAAGTCCTGTAACTTGTCGCTTATGTCTAAATATAATTCATTTAAATTAAAGGACGATGTACGATCTTGGTCTGGAAAGTTTTCTTGACCCCTGCTGCTGTCCAGAGTGCTGATCCTGAATCTGTCAGCACTGCAGGAACTGTCCGTGGTGCTAGCGCTTGTTGGTGCCAGTCATACAGGCTGAATATAAAGATGGATGACGTGACAGCCCCCCCTCAAGGGAAGCCAAATAGTGTCTGGCTGCAGAATAGATGGAGCATAAACCCTGCCTCATCCATATTAGCGGATGGGACATGGACCAAGCTAAAAAGTCAACACGTAAATCAATTTTTTGCAACAATGGTTTCTATCGTTTTAGGCAGAAGTGCGGGGTGAAATGTCATGATTGACTGCAGAGGCTGACTAGCGATTGGTCGAGCGTGTGGTATCAGGGGGATCATTCTGCTGCTCCACCTATGATCACTGCTACTAAGCACAACATGGCAGCATCCATTTCCAGGACATCTTAGCTCATTTTTGTTCAGGTGGAAGCAGGAATGCGTGACAAATCTTTATATACCGTCTACGATGCTAACAGACAGGAATGCCGTAGGAGGGTGCTCATGGCAAACTCAAGTTCTCACTCAAAATATCTGTCATTTCTTTCACCTGTTTTTTCTTTCCTCTCGAACAGTGTGCTTTTTAGTCACAGATTGCTCAGTCTTGGAATGGACTCCACCAGAGACGACACCAGTCAAGCCTTGTGTAGTGGGAGTGATAATTAGCTTCTGTTAGTTAGATGTTCAATATGCTTCTCTTGTTTGTGTGTTTTTTGTCCCACTTGCAGCTGTGTCCACAGGCAGCGCTCAGTTTCACTCCTTCCCTGTTGGCAGTGTTGTTTTGTTGTTTTGTATTAGTTGTCCTGCTGAGTCATATATAAAGAGACTTTAACCTGAGCCAAGCTGCTTTGTCATCTCGGCAATTGGGTACTACCCACACAATGTTGCAGGTTTTTTTGTTGTTTCTGCCACCAGTGGCCCTGCTTCACATTCGCACTACATTTCAAAGCAGACATTTTATAATACTAACAGGCAAAAAGCCAAAGCCGTGAGTGATTGAGTGAACTCCACCAGCAAATACCTGCACGGCATCCCTAAACCCTCGGCCCGCAGCAACCACACAGTTTCATCGCTGGTTTCCCAATGGCTTACTTCTCTTTCCAGGAGAAACCTTTTATCTTTCCTTTTTTTTTTTTTCGACTGTAATTGACAGGCGAGGTTGTCTCCTACATATTTCTGAGGAGAACTCGTATATGACGATAACTGAAAAATAAATGACTCCCTCCTGTCCTTTTCCCTCTATGACCTATATACCAAGCCTCCTTCTCTACCTCCCTCTCCGTACCTTTTGTGTCTCGAGGCAAGATTTATTTTTTTCATGCTTCTGTGGCTTTGCAAAAGAGCCAAATGACTCTTCATATACTAACCAGCATTTATCTCGAGCTAGTGGACTGATAACAACACCCTGTGTGGCATAAACACAATGTAAGATATCGTCTCATGTTAACGTATTCAGGAGTGCAGTTAGATTGAGCCATTGTGTGCATACTTAAAACACTACAATAACACATAAAAGTACATCAAAGTAATACTTTGTGGTACATTTCTGCAGCTAAAGTGACTTAACATGCAGTGCACTCGACGAGATCAACTATCTGCATCGATCAGGAAAACAGCCGGAGGGCAGGACTTCTTCTCGAACCTACAGGTCTGAGCACTAATCCCACAATATGAATCACTGAGACTCAGGCTCGGGATTTAGTGTTTGACCAGGATGCCGTGGGTCTTAGCGGGGTAATGTACAGTAGATTAGTGCAGTCTGATCAGCGCTGATTGGCCGCGGAAGGTTGCGGCGCTCACCGGCCGCTTAGCCAGAGGTATCATGGGTCTAATTTAACACAGTGTCTCCTCACAGCCTGACTGACATTACTTGCCTCTGAACCATCAAAGCAATGACCGCTACACACATGCACAGAGGAAAAACTACAGGGCAAACATTCGTAACCACCCCCCATCTGCTGATAAACTTCTAATTTGCATCCATCTGCATGACCTGTACATACAATATCCTGCAGTGCAGATTTACCCAGCATGCACAGTGCCACACTAATTACCTCTGAAACCAAACACCCAAAACAGCTCTTACTTGTAATGTTTCCCTTGCAGATCCCAAGTGTTGATTAGCTCACGAATCCCTTCACACCAGTAAATAGTTTGCTTTTGTTAACCAGCTTTATGGAATTTTAAAGCTAATGCTAAAAGCTACTTTAAAAGGTTCACTTTATTTTTCTCCAAAGTTTGAAGAGTAGGAACTCGACCTTATTTGATTCGAGAAATATGACTGAGCTTGAGTCATGTCTTTAAGCAACTTAGAGAAAGGGCATGCAGCATATATCCTCCTAAACCTTTTCAGCGTCAGAACGGATTTGAGATTCAGTCCATAGATCATCAGAAAAAAACTGACATCACAGAGATCACGTCCTCCTCTTCCATAGTTCTAACTCTCGGCCCTGACTCGTACCCATGTGTCTCTGTCGTAATGTGTCTGGGTCGGGTTCATTCTCTAGACCAGGTTTAACTTGAAGAACGGCAGCAATGACCCTGAGAACAACTTTTAAAAAAGTACTTTAGGGCCCATTCAGTACCACGTTCAATAGTGACAGCTGATCTTTCATATTTAGTGTGACTGACCTTTTAGGAATATATTTTAAGATTAATATTGTGTATTAATACCTCCACTGAGGAGGTTATGTTTCCACCTGGGTTGGTTGGTTCCTGGTTGATTTGTCCTTAAGCAGGAACATGCTAACTGCAACTACAGGACAAAAATGAATAGACAAAGCATAAATCTTAGTGGAAGGATGTGGTCAGGGAAGAACCCATGAGATAGGCCAGTTTCCCTGATTCCCTAGGGACTAATCTATTGATCTTGATGAATAAAAATCTGGCATATGGTGACTGATCTTGTGTGGGAGCAATTTGGTGCAGCTTGATTGAATTTAAGGGGACTGTTGGGCCTTGGCAAAGGCATGTGCTCCACTGGGCGCCGTTCTAGTTGCTTTCCCTTGTATTTAAAGGTTAAAATGGCTATTTCAAAATTTGTAACGAGCTCATTTTTAATGTAACAGATCATTTTAATGGAGTCGCGCAGTGTTATAGTTTGTAGTTCTGTTCTTTCCTTGCAATCAACATAACATCTGTTGAGACATTCGTCAACAAACAACAGATTTTTCTGTCTCACTGGTGAGAACAGGATCTTTTATGGTTTGTCTCAAGCTTGTCTTAATCTACAAGCTTGTCATTACGGTTAGTTTTTACAGTTAATTGTGTTTTTACTTTTAGAACCAGCAGTTGATGGTTGCTGTTTTTCTTTTTAACCAAAACTTTTAAAGCTTTATTTTAAGCCAGAAATCCACCAGTGTGACACAAAGCCTTGGTTTTGCCGCAGCTTGTCACTCTCACTCTCTTTAGTGGGCTCCTAGATAGAAAAAAAAACAAAGTTGAAGAGGCTCTCTTCTCACATTCGGCTCTGCTTACAGAATGATAACTACATAAACACACGCCAAAGGCTGAGTTAGAACAATATACCGACTGCAAGATTGTGTCCTCTGAGTGTGTGGAGCCCAGCATATGAGCGTCTGAGGTATTACTGCAGACATGCTTGGGAGGTTTTCATCTGCTGAAGTTTGTTGCCTAAATCCTGCAGAGGGAGAGGGAAGAGGAGAAAACAAGAAGGTGGAGTGGAGAGAATCCAGGCAGTGGGGAGAGTGGAGAAGAGAGCGGTGGAGGTGTTTTTAGCAGAATTAGATTGTTCCTGAGTGTGAGTCTGGCTCTCTGCTTCAGCTTAATGGTGATGGATGGTCCTCCACTTTGAAACAATGGAACACACACACATGTTCAGCACAGAGAGAAACACACACACACACACACACACACACACACACACACACACACACACACACACACAAACGATGCAAACTGTTACAGCCCCTTCGCAGCAGAGTCGACGTCACCTAATGAGGTTCTTAGGGTTGGTTCATTTGAAAGCATAATCCGTCTAAATTGGCTGGACTTGACAAAATGAAGTCATGAAACGACAAGTTTGAGACAAATTGTTTGCGGAGGCAGGAAATCCTGGCACCTGCTGCACATCAGTGAGACTGTAACCAACAACATGAAAAACATCCATTGGCTCAGACTGGATTTGTTATGGTTCAGGGGAGTATTAGAAGGAGAAACAGGGCTCTCTGATTTCCAAAGCCCTGCTCGGAAAACAAAGGGGAAAGAAACTGTAGAGGACAAAGCTTAAGACGTTAAAGGACGACTGACTGGGGTAAGACGTTGTGTGTGACTCCAAAGGTCAAAATCCACAACAACTAGGATTTTATGTTTGTGTTTGTCTAAGAGGGAACATCTTTCTTCCTCATGCACTCATTCTTGATTTAACAGAGCAACTGAAAGCATTAATTGATAATAAAACTCGTTACCTAGACGTAGAACCTCCATCCTCCCTCTAAACTTCACCAAAGTTGGCAGTGGAAAGAAAGTGTAAGTCAGACATTGCAGTTGCATCACCTGAACCTAACCTGAATGCCAATGGACACAGAGTTTTTTGTTCTGAAACATCAAGTACAGACTCACAAAAGATGTTTTGCAAGGCTGAAAATCCAGCAACCTCTGAAGTAATTGTTCAGTGGCTGGCACTGATCAATACTGGTGGTTAAAATGGAAAAGAATCTACAAAGAGTCCGCGTGCAGGGAAATAAAGAGCAGGTGTGGATGTGTTGCAGTGTGTTTGAATAGGTGAGATGTGCAGCATGCACCATTTAAGATGGCGTGTCCGTAATATACTGTCCATCAGTAAAACGTTTTCAAGGCCAGTTAAGGCTGGAGGGAACGCCTTGGATTTATCTTGTATCAACATCACAAGGTTCCCAGTGGTGCTGGAACAAAAAAAGAACATGCTCATAATAATGCTGTGAGTATAATGAGGGTTTGGACAAAATGACTAAATATTATATCAATATAAGAAAGGTTGGATATCAGCCAATCGATAATTATCACAAGAAATGTGAAATTATTGTTTCTTTAAAATTTAAAGAATGTGGTTTTAAACTCTTCTAGATTTTTATATCTTCTTCATGGACAGAAAAAACCCTTGATACACAGCAAATCTTTCCCCGTGGTGAATTACAAACATGTAGCTTTTGCAATTAATTGTCCAACGCTGTTTTCTTGATGATAAACCATAAATTAACTCCGTATAACTATCTGCTCATGAGGGATCTACTGTTTGCTACCTCAAGGAATTCTCTCAATTCTCACGTTGAGCATCCATCAAAATTGTCAGTCTAATTTATAAAAAAACTGATTGTGAAAGAGAAGAAGCTTTGATTCATCCATTGTCCAAATTAATAATACATCATGCTAGGTGTGCCTCACCGAAACAACTGACTTCACTGCATGAATCATTTCGCTCGTGGGACGTGAAACCACCTGCTTTTAGTCAGTTGATATAATTGCACATTGCACAAGAGATTTTAATTCGGCTCAATTTCTCTCCCATGGCCGGTGTTTAATACAAATGTGAACTTCAAAGGAAAATTTGAAGGTTGATTTAATTATTTTTTTTCTTGCTCTACAGATACATTCCTAGAGATGTAATAGTTCTTCCACTACCTGCGGCAGGTGGACTTCTATCTGTGTGTGTGTGTGTGTGTGTGTGTGTGTGTGTGTGTGTGTGTGTGTGTGTGTGTGGGGGCTTTTCAGGCTAATCGTGGCAAAGTCCATGACAAGGCTGCTTCTCACCGGAGTTTGACCCAGACACATTGTTGAATTAAGAACATAACTTAAAGCTACTTCCAGTGGAAGTTGTCTCCTGTAGAACCAGTGTTTCATTAGCACCTCAGAACCAGGGTCGGTGATTCATCCCATTAAATCACTGGAGAAGCACTCAGCATGAAAACCAGTAGTGGAGCTCATACTTCCACCAAGACCCAACAGCCCTTAAATTCAATCAAGCTGCACTAAATAGCACTCATAGATATCAGTCCTCCAAATATTAAAATTATATAAAGCAGACAGGGGTGAAAACATAACCTCCTTCGCAAAGACACAAGAAAAATAATTCTGCTTTTGTATACGTGTAAATTAAATTTGTAAATCCTCGGTAACTTCAAATACACAACAGTGTTCCGGTGGGTTGAAACAATTCAACTCATCAAACACAACACAAACCAAAAGACAGTACTGTCCCAGTCATTTTCACACAGTCAGCACAAAACAATACTGCAGTGGAAAGTTATGAATGGTATGAAAAGTGAGCGGCCTTGCTCAGTTTTATTGAACTCGTAAATGGAAATATAAGTGACATAAGATACAGTTTGACCTTGGTCTGGAGAGGTTTCATTTCCCTCCATAATGGAACGACGACCTCGGTTTGACTGCATCGCCGGGCGCGAGTGAGACCGAGAGTCGTTTTGCTACATGACGATTAATTTAAACGAAAAATATTACAACTTTGTTCATGGAAGTATGGTATTAAAGTCAAAACTTCAGGCAACAAGCAAACCACAATGCCAAATAACTAATGCCTTTTTATCGTGGTGGGACTTTATGATCGTGTGGTTTTCACACTAACGTCCTCTGTCTCATCCTTGAAGCATGGAAATTCTCTGCTTTCAAATTCTGACCTCTTGTCTGTTCTCCTTTTGAAATCAGACATTATCTCCGGTCAGGTCGACTCAGGCCGCACTGAGCTGTTGGAGGAGGGCTGAGCCGGTTTTCTCTTAATTTAGTTTGAAGTCTCAATTGATGAGGACCGTTCAGAGTGGGATGGTTTTCCCTGTCTCTCAGAACCAAACATGCACTGAAAGGCAACTCTGCAGGTACGATGTGGGCTCCAAATATTCAGACTTTTTTCGAAAGTGTACCAATTAAAAAGAGAAAATGTCTGAATACATGTTGAAAATACTTAAAAACAGGTTCAAGTATGAGGCCGAAAACAAAGAAAAGCAGCAAAATGAGTAGGAGAGCAGAAGTGGAGATAATTGCAGAGCTAAGAGCAAGAATTATCGCCTCAGAGTTCCGTACCTCCCCCAACCCCCAACATCCAGGGCACAGTGTACAGCCATTGAAAGTCCTCGCCAGACTCAAACATGCTGGGACAACTATTTTATCACAATTAGCATATGAATTATTGAGAAATGGCAAAAGACATTTTGTCTGAGGCACAGTGAGCTTCATGTTTGACCTTTTGACCACCAAATTCTAAACTAAACTAAATTTGTTCCACATGTAATGAAATTCCCACTACATGTTCCTGATGGGAATTGGATGGACGAGCAACCTTTGACCTTCGACCACCAAAATCGAAACTGTTCATTCTTTAGTTCAAGTTTGTGCCAAATATGAAGAAAGTTCCTTAAGGCATCATGATTTTGGAATGGAATGGACGGACTTACAATGAACGGACAGATAGATAAACTGAAAACATGTATAAAAGGTACACAACAGAGATTCTGGTTCACGTCGGTTTAGTTGAGTAGTGAAAATACTGGTGAATAACAAATAGCACCAAGCATACAGAACATTTTCACCTCATCCATGTGGCTATTGTGAAAGTGTAAGAGATCCCTGCTGGAGTCATTGGAAACAGACATAATATCCTATCAGGGGCATTTGTTCTGTAAATAAAGTTGTTGGATTATCTTCGTAAAAAAGGGTTTTGATTGGACAGGACACAGAATCGTTACAGTAGCTGTAAGTGTTGGTTATTTCCAACATGAGATAAGCATTTATGGATGCTGAGCAAAGCTGGTCGTGACATATAACTTCATATCCTGTGGAAATTAAAAATCACGGAGCGAGACTCTAAACTCTGCAACAGCGATAGGATCTAAATAAAATATCGCATATGCTTTTATGATTTCAAGGATTCCTTATTTTAGAATGGACCATGTCATTGGTAAGATCAGATAATAGCCGGCACTAAATTAGTGAATTATCATATAGCTTTTTCTTACTCCACAGAACATGTGTGTATCTCTTTTCTCCATCTCATTCCCATATGTCCGACTCTTGTGCAGAGCTGTGTTTTCCTGTGTCAGTCAATGCTGTCAATGTCATAGCTTCCCTAAATGTTAGCGCTGGCTGACATCCTATCTGACGCAGAGTCTCCACCTGGCAGGGGACGCAGGCGCCGTCCTGGCTTCTGTGGACGTTGGCCTCACTGCTGAGATTTCCTTCCATCTGCTTCCTTATCTTAGTAAGTTTGTCTAAATTGTCTGCTTTTGTGTTTTGAACCTAATCCGCGTCTCCTTGCATGTTTTCTTTGGATCTTTCATTTCTTCTCCCAGGACCTGAGCTGCATTTTGCATGATTTTTACTTTGTTTTTTAATTCTGATTTGCACTACATTGTGTTGCCTAAATCTGCCCTGTGATGGATTGCTGATTAGTTACACACACCTTTGTTGGATCTTTTTTTGGTATGGGCTTTGTCTTCAGTGCAAATGTGACACAATGAAAGGGGACGGTTTGGCAATATTCCCAGAAAACCCCCCAAATAACTTCACCAGACAGTCCCTCAACTGGAACCACCAAGCGTAGAGGAGCTGGTTTAGACCCGCGAACAGCTGGAAAAGGTCGGCCCCGCAGCTGAGATGAAGGAACTGAGATACTCTTGGTATCAGCTGGACAATATTGCCCAAAACGGTGTCTGGTGGAGATCTTTGTGTGTGACCTTTGCTCCGCACTGAGAAGTGGGGTTTCAGTCGAGGAGGTCAAGTGGGACTTTGTTGTGGTAGCGTGCCACATCTTCGGGCAGGGTTGGCTGGTTAAAATGAAGCTAAAGCTGCGGTGCTTCTCAGTTTCCATATTCTTCGGTGTATTCAAGGTTCACAATGGCTCATTTGACATTCAAATCCCAAATTGATTAGCCTTCTTTTTAACTTCTTGATGGCAGATCACAATCCAGAGTAAACCGGCTTCTTGTGTCGAGAATCCTGGAAACATAACTTGCCCTTTGTCAGTAGTGTATTTTGCTCCGAATCCCTCTTAAGAACAGCTTTAATGTGATTACATTTTTTCTGAACTGGCCACAATTACCTTAAAACAAGCCATCCAAGATTTAGAGAATGTGATTAAATTCAGGTCCTGATGCCACAGTGTCTAAATCAAGGCCAATCGGTAATGCGCCCTCCAGCTAAGCACACGCTTTCAAGGGGATGTCATGTTCACTGCACGCAAACAACTAATTTTATGTCTCCGTCTCGTCTTCGCCAATCCCTCCTCTCAACTTCATTTTCTGTTTAGCTTGTGCCTGTATCGATCCAACCTGGCTGCAGGGTCGGCTAAGTGGGCGTCCACACTGTCAGTGGCAGAACGAAGCCTGGGACACGAAAAGTCCCAGTTGTAACGCACATAGAGAGGGATACATACACTGTGGTCCTTGACTGAGCCGTTTCGCCAGGGGCTATGTAATGTGCCACCTGTGTGTGTGTGTCTGTGTGTGTCTGTGTGTGTTCTGCCCTTTGCAAATGCATGACTTATGATTAATTCCTGTCATTCATCCCCTTATTCCCAAAACCCATTCTGTGCGTCTGGCTCTTAAAGCCGTCCTCTCTACCTCTGCCTCTCTCTGCTCCGCTCTCTATTTCGCACTCATTTGGTCTCAACAGTACCTCAGATTCTCTCTGACATTTTTCCCATAATCCTCTTGTTCCAGGAAGTTAAGCCCTGCAGGGGCCTAACTGACATTTAGGAACTGCTCTCTAAGCAGGATGGCTGAACTGCAGACTTTTTGCATAGAGGGGAATACGCACAGTAATACACACTTGTAGTTAACTTACAGTACATCTACGCTTTCTTATACGCACCCACGAATGTGAATGTACACATGTTGAGCCACGTAACCATAGAAACTAGTATGTTATAAAACACAGACTTGAGGAGAAAGATGTAAAAATGGAGAGAGTTGGGATTTTTCATGCTGTCCAAGTCAAACAAGGACAAGCTGTTGATGAATTGATGATGAACTGCACAGCAATCGCCCATCTAGGCAATTACAGTTAACAGAAGTCATCAATAGGACAAACTAGATTTGTATTAATTTGTTAATTGACTGATTGACCCACATAAGAGTTACTGCCACAAGAAAGGTTAGATGCTTAATAGTTAGTCAGACGTGATGTTTATGACTATGACATTTAATTGACCTTTATTGATTCTATCTTTTTGACCTGAGTGAGTTTTAAGTAAGTTTTTAATCATAACAAATGGGTAGAAGCCATGATTAAAAAAAGGCTAGGCACCCAGTTCCAAGCCTACACTGGTATACCAGCAATAACCCAGTATTGTACATAACATTTCATCTTAAACAGTAACAGTGTCCAAGTCTCTTAGGGCCTGATCTACTAAGATCCTAAATAAAGAGTGCTGAATTGCGTGTGCACTATAACAGATTGCACGTTTGGTTGGTGGGCGTTTTGTGGGTAGAGGCAGTAGTATTTGAATGAGTGTTTTGCGTGAGTTACTGGTTTCCGCCATGGAGCGTTACGGAGAGCAGAGTGACCGCAAGCGCAAAGCTAAATTTAATGCCATGAAATTGGAGGTGTTAGTGGAAGAGGCAAACACACATGTTGTTGAGCTACAGCAAAGAAATATTAATACAACTCAAAGAAACACGGTATGGAAGAGTGTCTGAGAGAAAGTAAATGCTGTGGGTTCAAGAAAAAACGATGAAATACAGAGAAGATGGCAGGAAATAAGAAGAAGAGCAAAAGAAAAAAATACCTCATAATAAAACCTCGGCAAATATAACAGGTGGGGGGGCGGTGGAAGAGATGCCTCTGACCAATATAGCGCAGGAGGTGAGATCTGTGTCCTTTGTGGCACGAGCGCTCAGGCGCGACACTCAGGCCATTGTAGCGCGCACAGAACGCACAGCAGGCAGCTGGTCAGCCTGTATCTGGTTCGGCCATCAGTGCCCTGGCAAGAGGGGGATTATTTTTGCTTCTGTCAAACCCAAACATGCAAACACGAGCAGAAACAAACCCGTTCTCTCCGTCTTCTCGCATGCCGTCTCCTCCTCACCACAATAACTGCAGCCATCTGCGAGTAACGCTGCTTAGATTAGCACTCACCTTTCAAACGTACTAAATATAGACGCAGTCACGGCCACCACAATTTTTTTCAGGCTTTGCAAATCACATTGCGGGTGATATCAAGTTCAGACACGTGTTTACAAGCGCAAACCTTTAGTAGATCAGGCCCTTAGTGTATTAGTTTTGCACTTCTTATTCAGAGTCCCACAAATGTAATCTCTACCAGTACTCTGTATGTCAAGTGTTTACCAAACAGACGATTATGGGCACATAGTCAGAGCATTTTCCTGACCCTTAAACTGGCAAGAATATCAAAACAGACCTTCCTCACGGAGTTACTCGCAGGTAGAACAATCATGCTGTCAGTCCAAATGCAATTTTCTGCTCTGTTCCACAACTTTTGCAGTTTAGCTTTACAAATTATAGACTCTTCCTCCGAGAAATGAACGGCATTCACCTCCTTTAGAAAGGAGAAGTGAGCTACTTCTCAAGATTGCCTTTTTTCATTTTCAAGAAAACTCCACTGATTTTCGGCTCAGTCGAATAGAAACTCGGCGCCGTCGTCGTATCCGTGCCAACTTCTCTAAAGAGCGTAAGGTAAATAAACCAGGAGAAGAAATGAGATGAAACGGGGCTGAAAATATAAAAGATGTGGAAGAGCTGAAGAACATAGCAGGGATGAAGGATTAGTTTGAAATATAGAATAATGGGGGGAAACGGATGAAGAGTATTAGATAATGTCTCCACAGAAGCTAACTGTTGAAGTCAGCTAATTAATTTTGAAATGTTATGAGCTTGATAATGTTTCTCTCATATAACCATTCGTAAAAAATGGGATATAACTCTACAGTTTCTTTCCTGCAGCTCTAATTCAATAATATATATATATATATATAATATATATATTCAGCTATTGAACAGGTTTTACTGGGTCATATTTTATTTTCTTTGGCATCTTGCCTGTGTTCTATGAAACCTTCACAAATGTCTGCCCTGTCCCTCCCTCCATCCATCCATCCATTCATCCATTCATCCATCCCTCCAAAATCCCTGCAGCTTTTTAGTTTTACCCTTAAAGGCTTATTAGCGCTCCTCCTCTCTTTCTCTGTGTGTGTGTGTGTGTGTGTGTGTGTGTGTGTGTTTGTACGTCTAGCTGTCTTTCTCACCCCCTCCCCTCATCCCTCATATCTCTACATCCTACTTTCTGTCCTGCCCCCTCATCCCACCCTCACACCCCCCTCAATAACAGCCCCTGGGCATGAAAAGTTTTACTGATGTGTGTTGGCAGACCTTTTGTGGCCGGGTTTCTGTGTGTGTGTGTGTGTGTGTGTGTGTGTGTGTGTGTGTGTGTGTGTGTGTGTGTGTGTGTGTGTGTGTGTGTGTGTGTGTGTGTGTGTGTGTGTGTGTGTGTGTGTGTGTGTGTGTGTGTGTGTGTGTTGGCAGACCTTGAGACCTGTCAGAGTCTCACTGTGTCAAATGAGGACGCTGGCATACTGCCGACCACTCCCCACCTCTCCCCCTATCTCTCTCCCTCACGCACACAAACCGTGCACAAACTCACAGGCGGTTAAATCATTACACGTAAAACTGGACACAGATGTGAGTGTTGCAAACTAGCCGCCAATTACCCTGCAGATAACTTTCTACCAGGCAGGTGGAGTTGGCCCTAAACAGCTAGTTTCTTGCTTGGCATTTGACTGGACGCACCATGCATGTCTAACCCAGAAGACATGCCAGTCTTTCCTCAACAGGTTAACCTGTTGCACCAAAGCCAAAAGTCATTTGTACATGCTGCTCTGCAATTTAGCTTGAGAATAGGTATCAGAGATTGTTCCTCTGTGTAGTCAAGGAGTTTCTGCGAGAGGCAAACTAAAGGTGTTGTTTGCTCCGGCCAAACCGCTTGTTGGAAAGCAAAAGAGCATTTTAAATCGGCTCCATCCTTTACCTCTCCAACATTCGAATTGGTTATCTGACAATTTTTATAAGACATGGCAAAAGTAAGGGAAGCAAAAACACGACCACCACTGAATACGATTCACAAGTTGATTCAACAGATTTGGGCCAAAAAATACAGGATGTTATTTCTATATTTTCTTTTTTGTACAGATGAAATTGATACAATGATAGTGACTCTGGACTCAGGACACCAGTTTGAGTCAGGCATCAGCAGGATGGAGGAGGGGTACTGGTATGAGCTGCTGACATTAAGGATGAGTTGGGCCTTTACTGGTTCAAGATGGACTGAAAATCAACTCCAAAACCTACTGCCAGTTTCTGAAAGGTACTTTCTCTAAGCAGTAATACATGATCTATATGCAGTACAATGCTTCATCGCATGCAAGTACTCAGACACTTGGTCAGACAGCAGAGGCCTCAGAGGTGACCACATATTGACCTGGTCCTCTTGTTCCCCCGACTTTAATCCTATCGAGGGATGGGAACTTCTGAAATGTGAGATTTACACTGAGGGAAGATGATGATCCTCTTTGAACAGCATTGGAGAGGCTGTGGTTGCTGCTTCAACAGAAGTTGAACAGGTCAAGAAACATGCTCCACGGAAAGGCTCATGTGTGGGTGGCGATATACAACCTTTATCTATACTTTAGAAATCATTGAGTCCCTTATATACAAAGATATCGATTTAAATGGCAGAGACAGGAAAAGAGGAGAAAAAAGGTAACAGCAACAAAAACAACCGGGACATACAAATACACAAATTCACAATTTGCCTAGATAAAAGCCGTTAAAGATATTATATTGGTCACTGAATATTTTTGAAAAGGCCAATAAACTGTTTTTTAATTTGCTCTTGTTACACTTGGGAAATTAAGAATAAAGTACATTGTTAGGAAAAAATACTACGAAATAAGCTACTTAATAACTCTGCACACATTTATAGTTTTCTGATTAAAAACTAAAATTTCCTTTTTTTAAACATTCCGGTTTGAGGTTCAGTTACATTTTGTACTGAGAATATTATATTTCTTCACTAATACAAATTGATCCTGAGGAAAACAATTTCCCTAATATCTGTGCACATCGTGTACATAGCAGCTGAGAGCAGCCTCTGATGGCACCGAAATGTGCTTACACAGCTCTTCTTATGGCTTTTTATTCACTTTTAAGAGGTCCGGCCCTCACTACCCTGAAGATACAAACTATATTTCAAACATTTTCTAACCTTTTCCCTTTTTATGTGTTTCCAAACTGATCTATTATGTTTTTTGGACTTGTGTGGGCTTGTACACCTGCCAAAGTGGTTCATAAGGTGTTTTTTTATACACTGATGATGGAAGATGGAAGCATTATCTTTATGCTGGACAAAAAAAAAAAAAGATTAAATGGGTTACTTGCTCTAATTCATGTGATCAAATTCAGCAGGATAAAATTGATTTACCTCCACAGAAGTAATCTTCCCTAATGTTGTTGTGCGTTGTGTTGAGAACAGGCAGTTTGTTCGTGGCCTTTAATTTGCATGTGCGCTTTATTCAGTCATGGCCTCGCACAGATGAGGATTAACGTGAACTGGAGGTACTGAAAACCACTAAAATCTCTACTTACATTCACAGGTGCTGCTGAAATGACAAAGAAAATGACCAATATAAATATTATTGTGCACCTGTTAGTGAACACCACCACTTGTTTAATGATTTTAGCTGAGAAAAGTGGTATTATTTGTAGTATTATTAGTTTAAACTCTGGCTCATTCTTTTTTTTTTCATACATTCCATATACTGCCTCGACAAACTCCCCCTCACACAAATTTACTTTAACATCATGCGACATCTGGACAGTGATGTGACCTTCCAATATGAAACAGCTGCCACAGGGAAGATGCATTTAGAGTCATCATGATCCCTTTATATCTATTTCTCTCTCTCCTCGGTTTGGTGCCCTTTTTCTTTCTACTTTCTTCTCTCGTCTTTCTCTCACAATCCTCCCCTGTTTTCTCAAACCTTTTCTTCGTGTGTCTGTCTCTGTTTCTCTCTATCTGGCTGCAAGAAGAGCAGATGGCACTGATCCATAACTTAGTTAAGTGACTGAATTTAATGAGGAAAGACATACACGCGGAAAGAGAGAGAGACACGGAGAAAGATGGATTTTAGGAGAGAAACCCAGATGAAAGCCTGACCACTCTCAGCTCAGTCAGGAAACGAGTTGCAAAGCTCGAAACCTTTTCAGACAGCCAATGGTAATAAAGGAGCGTGGTACTCATCTTCAATGTGCCCCACACAAACAAAGCATCACACCTAAGACTTGGCAAGTATCTGCAGCGTGTATACAACAGTATCACTGTAGAGAACGTTTCCACAAGGTAGAACAAGCCAATATGGCTCACACATCATTCCAGGGATGAAACCAGTAATTCCCATTAATTATTTAGACTGTGGCCGCCCGCCATATTCTAATTTCTCCCGCAAAAGTTACATTATGAATCCAAAAGAATTTCTAACATGATGTTTTGCTCTGTTGGTGCATTGAAATGCAGCTCTGCACTCGGGCTATCGCCCCACAAGTTGTTACTGTCCATGCAGACTGTCAAACATCATAGTTTGAGCTGCTGCCGCGATAGATTGAATGAATTCTGTGGTTGGATTACATTCAGCTCAGTCAGCTAATGTTAAGATGTAACAGTCAGTGTCATTGCAGATATTAGATCATCATATAACTGCCAATTTTACACTTATACAGTTTCTGGTTGCAAAAGCTTAATAGGCCATGATCCCAGTTTTGAGTTTCCATGATCTATGGTTTCTGTGCAGGGGGATTTTTTTCACTTTGTGATTTTTGAGTGGAGTCAAGAAGAAAAACACAAAATATGATAAGAAATTACTTGATGATTCCCAAAACACTGACTGTAAATGTGAGTAGAGTAGAAGACGTCCTTGACGAATGCAGCTACTTTAATCTAAAACCTTGATAATTTGAGACTTGTGTTTGAATTACCAAAATATCCTTTCTTCAATGGAAATATCATAACCTCAGTATAGTGAAACCCAGTATTATATTTGCATTTTAAAGTTTGTTTGACAAGGTCAGTACACTTTTTCCATTAGTGCATTGATAAAGTGCTGCTTGTTAAAATAAAAATCTGTTTTAACGAGTTAATCTTGAATCTTGATTAGTTTTATTGAAATTCAAAGATTTCCTCAACCTTTTGGCATCAGAGGAAAAAGCTGATTTGTATAGTTTCTCGCCAGTGTACGACTGTAAAGCCTCTAAACTTAACTGATTGTGCAGCAGCTCTGCAGGTTTTACATTTTACAGTCTGGCTCCTCTCACTCGATACCGTGGTTGTTTTTCTCCTGTGTTTTTTACAGTGCAGCGTCCCACTGGGGAACGAACGGGCAGGGGGCTAAACCACTTTCACCGGGGTTGTCTTTTGGACAATACACTCACTGTGTGTTCTTTGGCTCGTGTGCTAAATGTACAATCGCTGCTATGGACCCGAGCTGTTTCATTGGGATTTGGTCAAACTCCAGTTCCCGTTATCTGATCAGGACAGGTCAATACTTTCATCAAGAGATTAGACAATGACTCGGCCTCGGGGGGAGCCTCCGCGCTGCTTTCAAATGGAGTCCGGCTGATGCTCACGTTTTTTTTCCAGTTAATGTTACACTCATATAAAAGGGACAAATTCCACTGTTTCTCCTGCCAGATAATAATGAAGGCGTTGGGTTGCTGTTGTAAAGGAGTTATCTGTGCCCTTATTTTCTCTCATCGATGCTATCTGATAAAAGTTGGCATGTTATGCAGACCAAGGTCAGTGTTGTCAGTGCGGAATCCAAGATTGAACGGCAGCACGTGATTGTTGATTCACTGCTGTTTTATGCAATCGCTGCAGTAAATAGTTTGAACCAAAACGCCTGAGACGCAGTGGTCTTACATCAGATAATATGGTGCAACCAACAAATGTGTTTTCTTCATAAGGGGCTGTGGGACAAAAAGCTACCTCAGAGGTGGTGAAAGGATGTGTGGAGTGGCAATAAGATATAAATATCATAGACGTGTTACAAATATTGGCCCTTATGTGTTCATGCACAAAAAGACACACACAATTAGGTTTTACAGAAACATCTCATATGTCCACTGGTCCTCAATGTGGAATAAATCAGAAGCGAACAATGATCTTCCGGAAAAGGAAAGAAAATCCAGATCAGACTGGAAATATAATATTCTTATCTTTTCATTTCCTGTGTTTATTCTTCTTTAATGTCACTTCTCCTTTGTATTTTTTTATTTTCTCTTTGCCCAGCTCACCCCCTGATTTCCCTGTTTTTCTCCTTTTAGTCATTTTCTTCTTCCGCTGTTTCTCTGTCTTCTCCTTCACACCTACGTCATATCTGTAAATCATGAGTCAACAGTTGATATAACCGTCTCTGTCTCACTCTTATTATACACACACGTAAAGGGCTTGTTAAAGGTTGGAAGGCAGACATACAATAAGTAGGGGATTGACTGTCTTTAGAGAGGAATAACTTGACGCATGAGATATGAATGTAGCTTTGATGGTGCTGCAGATCGGCACAGGACAGAGGACATGTCAACGATAAAAAGACATTTATCTGAAGGTCTTTTGGCTTAAAAGACTCCAATTTGCCCCTCAGAGAGAGTTTAAGACATTTTTTTGTAAATCACTGGACGGTTCTCACTCTGTAAGTGTTCATCTTCCCTATCTCATCACATCAGGCCTGTTCATGCAGCACAAAAACAATTCAAACCCAATCTACAGGAGCAGAATTCAAAAGTAATGTTCAGTTTATGTTCCTCCTTTGAAATCCCTCATAGCGATATCTTAAACCAGGTAAGCAGTAAGGAAATGATAACGTTTCCAGTTGATATCAGCGCTCATCTTGTACCTGCGTCACCGGCCACATTTCTTCTTTTACGGCGTCAATGGCAACATCAAAAACACATCAGGAAAATTTAAAAGTGTTCCTTTGAAAGTGTTGGGTTATAAAGAGGAGGGTGCAGGGGTTGTGCATACCAAATACATCTGAACACACTCCCAGCTGGCAGCGGCAAATGCCACCGCTGATATTTGGGGTGGAGGAACGGCGGGGCTGGCCGATCGTTGGCAGCTCGGCGGCCTGATGAGCTCTATGGCGTGGCTTTGTAGAGTAAGCCAGTGACTGAAGGTCCTCCACAGCGTGTCATGGAGAGGGGGTGGAGGTCATTGTCCATTATGACAGAGAGATTTGCTAACATCCTTCCCTTCCAACTCTGCCAATAAGCCCGGACTCGAGCCAATGTCAGAGCTACTGTAGTCTTTCTCCGACTCCACGTGTCCCCTGAATTGACATTGCCAGCCCTGCAGCGTATAATAGCACAAAAACAGGAGACTGGCTGCAGCAGCCTGATAGACGACGCACAACAGTGTGTTGTCGGAAGTTGAGACACAAGAGCCTCCTTAAGAAGACGAGCCTGTTTGCTGGTCTAATCCTTTCTGCTGTCAAACCGCAACTCACTTTCGCTCGTTCTTGCCTCCAAAGTTTATCCTTTAGTTTTTTTTATTCGTCAAATGTTAATCAGGTTTGCTCAAAAACTTTAAGAGAAAAGTATGCACGGTCTCCAGTGAAGTTGCTCTCCGCTGGTAGAAGCTTACTCCAAGGATGTCAACATTGAGACAGATAAAATCCTGAAATTTCATTTTAAATCACTTCCCTTTCATAGGAATCATAATATACGCGCCTCATTTCCAAACCCTAATATTTGTCTACTCACCTTGTGTGCCTGTAGCAGGGCGAGAGGAGATGACACAGGAAGTTGGTGGATGACCTTGATGTCCTTGATGAGAGTGAGAGGGAAGGAGCACTAACAAATCTCTGTGCATTTAGTGTTTCATTGGATTTGCCACTTTTTACATGATTATTTCTTTATCTTTCAAAAAATACACTTCACTGACCTGTTGCCCTCCATCCGGAAATTTAGTTTGATTGAGTCCCTTTACAGTAAATCATATATGAATAAAAAGAAAACATTTTGTTTTCCGGTATGTTCTAAACCATTAAACCAACATAACTACATCTTCAATTGGCACATTTACCAGGAAGGGTGGACTCTGTGTTTAAAAGTACACTTCATGTCGCACTGTCACGGTCACAATTACACAACTCTTCAGATTGCTTTTAATTTAAAATGACAGATACAGGAAGCGAAGTCACGTGGCAACACTTGGCCGAGGCGAGCGAGTTTGTGCAGCTGCAGCCGCAGCTTCAGGCGAGAGGAGGAGAAGAGAGTAAAAGATATTTTTAACATTAAAGATTAAATTAAATATTTTGAATTATTTTAGTGACTAAATATTTATTCGATGTTTCCTTCAGGCCCTGTTTTAATAGACAGTGAGCGAATTCAGATTCCCATCCTGTCAACAGAGGAGGATCGAGACAAAGAAGTGAATCCACAGTGCAACTTGTATCACATATGAGCAGAGAATTGTCATTAACAGGAGCATTGACCTAAAGTAGTCGTAGCTTTGCATGTGAAGATTTGATTTGGAGGCTTTGGTAATCTAGTATTCTGAATGATAAATGACAGATGCATGTCCAACAAGAGAATAATGAATCATCGACTGGAAAATTGTGACCGTTTTGGTTATTTAGGTAAAAAATATTTTCGCTATTCGGAAGAGTAAGGTGACATCAGCAGCACAGTAAATTAAATTCCGCTCTGAAGGATGGATGGATGCATGTGTGGGTGGATGACTTGATACATATGGGTGGTTCAGGTGAGGTGACGAGGGGAGTGCATGAGAGGGAGAGTGAACGACAAAATCCGAAGATAGGGAGGCAGAGATCAAGATTAGACTCCATCAGTGGGAAAAAAAAGCCAAGTCTGAAAAGTGAAATGGAAATGTGCAGTATGAAAGAAAAAGGACGTGGAGGAATCCGCCCTGTTCCCTCTGTGTGATCTGGAGAACAGAAACAAACACTTGTTTTGAATATGTAATCAGTGTATATAAAACAATGTTCACTTTCTCACTTTTTAATAATACATGACGCCATGTTTTGTTTTTGTTTTTCATACAAGCCGAGAGAGAGAGAGAGAGAGAGAGAGAGAGAGAGAGAGAGAGAGAGAGAGAGAGAGAGAGCTAATTGTGTGTTCTGCTAGAATACACCATTAACTGAAGAGTAATTTTGAAGACAAAAAGGGGAGAAATGGTTAAAAACACACATATTTTCTTTGCTACGTGCAATTAAAGTCTGTTAGTGTCACATTTCTAAACACAATCAGTTTGATCGGACTTGTTTTGGTCATTAAAACCTTTACATCATTAAAATCCCACTCGCTTATATTTTGTGCTTTCGCCACATTTCCTATGCAAAGTCAAACTATGTCAAACATTTGTTTCCAAGTTGGTATATATGATAAATGCATATTTCTTTATAAACTTTGACTTGCTATTTATAGCGTTGTTTTCTGCCAGAGGGCGGATGGCCTATAAGCTTCGGTGTTTGTATTAATTATTAAATAGCGGGAAGGATGAGAGACAAGGAGAAAGAGAAGAGGGAACGCAGGGGAGGTGTTACAGACTCCACAGTCTGAGGTTTGCTCTCTGGTATTGTTGGAAGAGAGCCAGTTTTTTCCTGTTGGAAGTTTTCTTCAACCTCTGCAACCTCACTGAGCTGTCAGTAATCAATATTCCTTTAAAGATGCAACCTTCTATTTCTCTGTATTCTACTACCTGTGTTACACTAAAATATTCAGTTTGACAAGTATTGGAAAGTGAATTATGAAAAGTTATCCGAGGGGTGGCTGCTGCTCAGCTAGTGAAAATGTTTGTTTGTATTGTGGTATTTTGTCTGTTGAACCTCCCAAAAAAATATCTAAACTCCCATCGCTCCACGTTTTTCTTTATTCATGATTAAAGGGGAAAGTTGTGGTCTTGGTTAAAAAATATGTGCTTGTCCTCTTAAAATCCATCATCAGCGTCTTAATGAAGGAGACAGAACTGCTCTTTGTTGACATTTAAATGAAACCGTGATCTTAACTTCAGCCAAAGTGCTGTTATGGCTTAAATCTCAAACCACATGCAGGACACAGGATGTGAACCCCGGTGTTTGGAGTCAGCGGTGCGGCACTTTGTACGACCACCAACCAGTGTCTGCCATATGGAACAGAAATTTAGAGCCAGCACAAATAAAACTCAAGCAACAATTACATTGCTCTTCAAGAAGTTATTTGCGGAACAACTAAAAGCTTTATAAAAGTAATTTACTCGACCCGAGAGAAACTAAATGTTTTCATTTTTATTATTATTATTTTTCATCTTATCAATTTGATTTATTGTCAAAAAGGTTTACTGAATTTCTTTCTTGCAGTAGAATTGTGGTTAAGTGCATTTGATCAAAATAGTTTTTTAGCTGTATTGTTCAGCAGAGGTGTAAATGTCCCTGACAAGAACAAAGCAGGTTCTTCAGACCTAAAGTGGATTAATTTAATTCAATTTCTGCAATGATTTTTGACTTATTGCAAAGGCCCTTCCAAAAATGTACATACTTAAAATTGGTAACATAGACTCCAGGTAAGAAACCTTAGGTTCAGTTGCTTTAAAGTTCATTGGCTAGAAAATAATCTGATGGCTTGTTCACAGTTATCTTTAGAAAAGGCCAAGTGATGCAAATTTTAAAGCCTTATAAATACTTCAAATTCTCGAATGTTGCCATGGGCTCCTCGAAGCAGCCGTCTGTGGCACTCGAAAGAAATACCAAGTTGAGTTTAAATATATTCGTATGTAAATGTGTGAGTTTCACTTTTTTTCTGACAGGTTTTAAGTCCTGTTCAAAAAAGTGGAGTTGTCATCAAAAGGAAAAGACAAGGAGCTGAAGGGGAAAACACACACAGACACACACTGCTCCAACAGACACGCAGGTCCCCTGGCTTGACATAATAGCTGATATGCTGGGTCACGTTCAGAAGACAGAAGACTGCGAGTGTGTGTTTGTGAGAAACAAGTAGAGGACATGCATCCCGGAGCAATGAATTCCAATAGCTCGGTGCCCTAAGGATAGACACACACACACACACACCTCTGAAACCTCACACACACACTAATTCAAACCAACTAAGTAATGTTTTATTCAGAACAATACAGGAGCCTAAAGAAAATGCTAATGAAGAGCTCTGAGATGTTTTACATCCTGCAAACTCAGAGATGGATTGATTTGTTATGCGAGTTTGTAAGAAGGTGTGTGTTTTTTTATGTTTCGGTCTTTGCATTATTCAAAACGGAACCACAAACCCATGTAAAGCAGAACGCTCGGTGGGGACAAGTATGAATTCGTGACATTGTTGGTGTTGTTGGACTGGTCGGGGTTAAGTGCTCTGCCCAGGGACCGGCACATACTCTTAACCTCTCTGTCTGTGGGCAACAATTACATTTAGGCTGCTGTCATCCTTCATAAATGTGATAACGGCACAATAAAATAGTAATATTTCCCCATTTGATCCAAACAAATAATAATATGCTTCATATAGCTTAAGTTAAATGATATAGATGGAAGGAGACTCATGCAAAAAGAAAGAGAACGAGAAGGTGAAAGGTTAAGTTGTCTTCCTCTCCACTCACATGCACTATTAAAGTTAGCCTGTTACCCGGAGCATGCTGGGATCTGCTCCGATTCCTCAGCCGATGCATTATTTGTCTGTTCCTGTTGAAGGTGTTAGAACTCATCGACCCCTCAACTTCTATCAGTTCTTTCTAATATACTCTTTTAATCTTGATCATTTTTGATCCATGCAATTGATTATTTCCTTTCAGGCAGGTCGTCTCTCTCTGCCAGCTCTTCTCCTCAGTTGTTTTTTTACTTCCCGATCATCATTTACATTCCGTCTTTGTTTTAATGTCCCTTCATACTCTGCAGATAAAAAAGAATGAGCAGGGAAGTGGACGGGCAGGCAGCTGGCCAGTCAGACAGATAAATGTTCAAACAGACGCAGAGAGCGAGAGCCTGATCAACAATATAAATGACTGATATGTAAATGCGGCACAGTGCTGAGAGACGGGTGGAGCTGGTTCATCTGTTCATCACTCAGAAGACAGGAAGCAGATCTCTGGCTGTGTGTTTATGTGCTTGGTATAAAAATTTACTGAGGACATTTTGAAAAGTGATGACATTCAGGGTCGTCCTAAACCCCGAAGAGCCAAAATGTAGAAAATGTCACAGAACAAATGTTGATGTAGGAGGCCTAATGCAGAAATTTAAGGGTTTTTATTTGTTTACATGTACGTTTTTTACGAAGTATATGTATCATGCATAATAATCACATCATATTTTAATGAATTGTAATTTAATAACTAAAAAATAAAAGCCTAAAGATTGAATGTTTCCAAAACAGAATTTCCTTTTAGTCCCAGTGATGTTCGATTGCATACAGTTCTTTTCATCTGTAAAATTGAGAGCTTAGTAATACTGCTTGTAGAAGAGCAAAGCATTGATCGCAGTGAGGATACTGGTGTTCCAGAAGATGTACTCTAGATGTACTGGTGAAGGGGAACTTGTATCCAAACCCGAATGCATCTCATGTACTTTCCTGCATTATGAGGCCATTCAACTTCAATGCAGGTTTCAGTGTTTTTTTCCAAGCTTTGAATCATTTGCAAAAAATGTTCTGGACCAACAAAGGATGTTATCATACCATTAGCAGAGATGTTGTGCTTCCTCTCTTCTCTGATATCCAAGCTTCCTGTTTCCCTTTTTCTTCAAGATCCTCTCATCTTCAAAGTACCTGCCCGGTTGTTCCCATGTAATGAATTCTACAATCACAGAGATGAACTACTTCTTGTCGTCCTGACCCTCTGAAAACACGGGGGCTAGCTTCATCACAGCATCACCATACTGTCCAGTGCAGATGTTGCTTGTACTCAATTGACAAAAAGGCAAAGAGCCTGCAACAGATTCCAGTTCTGACCCACAGTTTAATCCCCTTAGGAGTGACTTGCTTTGTATTTTTTGCTTAATGCTGCTGAATTTCCCCTTGAAAGGAATCATCCCCAAACCCACATATACTTGTGCTCTTCCTTTGGGCATTTCTCTCTGAATGAATCAAGCCGTGGCGTCAGATTCCAGTGTTTGTCTATGAAAATCTAATGATGTCAACCAAGATTGGACTCTGTTGTGTGAAATCGCATTAGAAAAAGCAGTGTATTGTGCGTCTGTCCTCTCTAATACGGACTCCAGACATTTGCATTTGTCCGGTTCAGTTGTTCGTGGAGGGAAACGGCTTCGTCAGGACCATAAAAAATCAGAACTGGGGCTCACAAAATCATGTTTCAGCCAGCGATACCCGTCACTGGGCACGGCCTATTTGTCTGGTTGTTGTTGTGATTAGGGCTCGATGTCCATATAATTGCCAGCTGGGCAGTCAATGGGATGTGCAATTTTGTTTCTGTTCATTTCAACAGTATCTTCCTCTGCCTCTTCACCACACATGTCAGTGCGGCCTGCTTCCACCTCAATATCACTGCCTCCC
This sequence comes from Hippoglossus hippoglossus, assembly GCF_009819705.1. Taxonomy (NCBI): domain Eukaryota; kingdom Metazoa; phylum Chordata; class Actinopteri; order Pleuronectiformes; family Pleuronectidae; genus Hippoglossus; species Hippoglossus hippoglossus. The sequence goes on from NC_047161.1 coordinate 7,899,635, forward strand.
TTTTGGATGGCATCAGTTACCTTGTGCACTTTATATATCGAGCACTTCAATGGAACAAGTAATCAGTATGTTCCTGGCTAAATGATTTCATTGCTAATGAATCCCAATCCAACACTGTCTGGCGACGCTATTATGCATTTACAAGCCCATATTCAGCCCCGTGAAGACGTCTTCATGTGTCTGCCTAAAGGTTACGAGTTGTTTTGGAGTTGAGGTCAGAATTAGGCGAATGCAAATGGGATTCTTAAGGTCTGGAGTCCCCGCAAGTATAGAATACCAAGTGTGTGTATGGTGCAAGATGATCAAAGCACCTCAAACATACTTGACCCTGTTATTCCTTTTTCCGGGCTCTAGAGAGACATTTATACATGAATCATTGATGGTGTGATACAAAGTGTGCGACCAGGGGGAGTTTTGTAATATTAAGATTTCTTGTTTTAACGCTGTTACCTACACTTGTATATTCACATGCATGCGGACGGAGAATTAAGATTCCAAGCAAAACTGACATTGTTTCTCATTGTCAGGTCTTAGTGTTTTTATTATAATTTGCTTGGCCCACAAGCTTGCCTTTAGCAGCGCCTCCAGCTCTGTGCCTTTGGTTTGAATGGGGCATGCTAATAATGCCATAAGGCCATTTCCGGCAAAGTGAAAAAAAGTATTTCTTCTTTCATGCCCGTCGATGACACAAATTTGAATTTTTGTAAACACATTACTCGTGTCCCACTGTGTCCTGGAGTCTTTGCACATTTCAGTTTGTGTGTGTGTTTTTTTATCCTTTTCTTTTCCTCCGACACCAGAGCATGTAACAAGCTCAACAGAAAAACGGACTGTGTCAACTCAGCCTGTGCAGGATGTGGAAGATCCTGAAGTACATGCACATGGACGGAACGCAACATAAATTCAATTTTAAAGTTGAAATGTAGATTCTACATTAATTTTGAGGACTAGAATAGAACTGGAACCCATTCATTTCCCATTTACTGTATGTCACACTGACTGGCTGACATGCACCTTATTAGTTGGTTCTCCCTTCTGAATGAGTACGTCCTTATCTCCCCCTTTCTGTGCCAACAGAATTTAAAATACACTTAACAAAGTTATCATTTAATGCAATCCTATTCAATTTCATTTGCATAGTGACAAATCACAGTATACATTATCTCAAGGCCCTTTACAATATTTGGTCGAGGCCCTACAATACTATTGATAAAAACCCCAATGAGCAAACACTTAGCAACAGTGGAGAGAAAGAAAAAAGCCCTTTTATGAGAAAGAAACCACCAGCAGAGTTGGTGGCCATCTGTCACGACCTGTTGAGTTGAATGGAGAGAGGAGAAGTGGGAGTCTGAGAGGGGGAGAGGGAAGAGAGAGAAACCAGGAACAGATATGTAACTGGCTGCAGTAATGGTTTACATAATAATTTGACAGTCTTGGGTTTTCTGTCCGACACCTGCACATGTCCAGCAGACACAGGTAAAGAAAAAACAATGCAACAATATGAAACTAGCTTTCTCAGTAACATCAGACACTGATCTCCACTTCCATATTCAAGAGTCTTGAGGTTTTCAGGTTTGACCACAGCGCCACAGCTCTCGTTTCCCCCTCAGGGGTTTGTCTCCACCAGATGAGAATCAGCCACATTTTAAGTCATCTGTCTGTCTGAACAGCGGCACTTTCATTTTAACAAATGTTGCCGTCTGCACCGGCTCTGTGCAGGCTGAAGCCTCAGCTCCATCACTTATGTATCAATACAACCCGAAGCATTGTTCTATTGCTGAAATCTAGTTTTCCCTCTACTTTCTCTCATAAACCGACGGCTCTGGTCGTCATTTGTCAATATCGTTATGGTGTAATCCTCTGGCATAGAACTATTCAGCAGGCTGTGTGGAGGGTGAGTTGGAAAGAGATGTAGCAAGACAGGAGAACAGAGCAAAAACCTGACTGAAGTAATATCAGGGGTTTCTTCTATATTGTTTCACTCTCAAATAATACGTTTTGAAAATCAAAATACATGCTCTTTTAAGCTGGTTTAAGAAAACAAATAACTTTATTGGCACGAGCAGAAGCATTGCATTGCTTGAACTGAGGAGCTGCACAAACGAGAAGTCACCGTCAGAGCTCAGATTCTCTTTGGCATGTCTTGAGTATAGTCAAGTTTGTAACTAAAGCTGTTACTTAATCCTGTTACATGTCGGTATTACCTTTTAATTTGATAACACATTTAGATCACCGTGTATCCTCCCTTTGCTTTGGAAGCTACAGTCAAGAAAAACTTCTCTTTCCATTCCCTCTCCCTCATTCTTCTTCCTTCCCTCGTAATGAGTTGCTTTATGCCCTAAATATTTCAGTTACTCCGCACGGGCTGCACGTAGCTAGTTTCCAAGGAGAAGGGTTAAGAAGAAGTTAATTACCACATGATATGTAAATCTGAAAATCAAGCCGATTTTCCTCGTTGTTTCTCCTCGGAGTTTTGTTTATTGTTTTGCAGATTTGCAGATGCAGATTACTTTTTTTTTAAAGCACTAACTTCCAAATCCTGACAAATTGCGTCTCCTCTGAATTGCACCTATTGGTTTCACACAATTAGCTGCTGTGGTGAGGCCACTGCTGATGATAATTAGATTAAATGTGTCTACATTCAGTTCACACCAGACATAGGAGAATAAGAGACTCTTGCCAACCAAGTTTAAGGTCCACATTCTTCCAGTTATAGAATCCCAAGCATGCCAGGCCATAGAAGAGATCCACACAGACACATATGTGTGTCAAAGTCAGTGTCTTTGTCTGTGGTGCACCAACCCCTGCCTGCAAGACTGCTCCATTAATTCAGCGATGCCTGTTTCAGAGGTGTTTCTCTTAGCAGGAGGGCACCAGTGTAAATCAATCAGCCGCTGCCACAGCCTTAAAGAAGCCAAAGGATTAATCTGTCTGCACCCATACTCTCGTTGACATCATGGAAAGCAGCCACTTCCATTCAATCAGTTTGGAGTCAGTGACAGTTATTGAAGATCTTTTCAGATCCATAAATATTGGTGTGTCCCAAGAACCAAATCCCCTCTTTATTCAACTACTGCCCCACTGGTATTACAAGCATGGTTTTGACTTTTTATACTTCAGGAGCATCTTCAAAGTGGACTTCCAGATTCCTGGTTCCAAAAGTATGAGTCTGCCATCAAAGTTTGGTGATTTTCTTGACAAGACTTCTGTGTGAGCTTCAGTGAGGTCGGTATGTCATGAAATATCTATTTTATCACTTTAACTGAAATATTCAAATGTTTTTTTATATATTTTGACAATTTGAAAAAAGTTTGCACTGGATCTTAGATGTTTTTCTGTGGTCTGAACACACAGCAACCTTTACTTTTCAGTTTAGTCCTAGGATTTCACACCTGAGGAAGGTCAGATGGACACTGCTGGCTAACTGAGAGAAACAAGGGAGCTCCCTAACCAAAAAATTGTCTTTAATTAACAGCAGGGGCCTGAGACATAACAAGTGTTGAAGCTGGAGCAGTTCAATTTGAAACCAACACTCCCTGTGCTCAAATATCACTGGCGGTTCACTCTGTGTTTGTCAGCTGGTTTTAACACCTCCTCTCTTTTGGGAGCTTTGTCAGGCACGTACCACAGCCGGTGGCAGAACAACTCCCCTTCCATTCCCATCAGTCTGTGAGAGGTCATGGCCTCGCCCCTTCCCTCCCCTGCTCCTGACCTGAAGTATATCAAATGCACTGCTTGTTAAAAAAAATGGTGCATTTTACCGATGTTAAACTCCACTAAAACTAGCTGGAGGGAAAATGGAGGAAGTGGAGAAAAATCCTAATCTTTCTGCACCAGTAATCGGCTTATCTGAAAACATAGAGTGGACGGAGGAGGGTGGATTTTTGGGCTCTGGCATCATTGGGGACTCATTGACTTCATCCTCCTCACCTTGACTTGGTGTGGACATGAATTGCAGCAGGAACACCTGACCTTTCAATGGGAGACTCCTTTTCCTTTAATCTTCTCCTCTATCTTTTCACACCCTCTTGTGTCTCTGTCCTTCCAGCACTTCTCATCCATTTATCTCCTTGAACGTACTCAGTGTATATCCAAACATGCCTGATCGCAACAGCATACCCCCCCCCCCCCCTGCCCCCCTTCTTCTTCTTGTTCATGATTTTTAAGTTGACACATGAAAAAGGAAACTAATTATAAGCTCTTCCAAAAAAGACACCTTCATATTTTGACAGCACAGAGGGTTTTATTTTTATTTTCGTACACATTTTTATATGTGCTCCAATTTACATTTTATTCCTTATTCTCCTTCAAGTGGAAAAGACACAAGACATTAACTGAGGCAGCATTTCTCTACTTGGTTTAAAATCTAAGTAGGGTTTATCATCTAAAAAGTGCAGTGTTCTTTTATTTTGTAGTTCTTCAGATGCGATTTATTGTCCTGAGTTTAAGAACAAAAAAGCGAAGTAGTATTCCCGTTTGCTATCTCATATCATTTGCAGTATTTTCAGACCTTGGGAATCTTCTGCTTGCTATCTGCAAAGAAGTGATATATACTTGAAGATACTGACTGAAACTGAGAAGCTCTCAGAGTTTGATTAATGCACAGGGTATACCACGGTAGCCATTCATGAACTTGAACTGCGTGAGCAGAGAGGCATTCAGGATCCATCTCAAGGACCATTTGACGTGATACATGGTTGTTGATAGACACTCAGTGCCTTTTTCTGTGATCAAAGCCGTGACCTTTCAGTAATTGGATGGTGTCTCAAACCACTAGGTCACCCTGCCCATGTGATCACAATGCTCCCTGTCAACGCAGACCTCCATCCTCCCTCCTTGATATCTCCTTTGCACAATACTCTGAATCGAACTAAGGAAAGCGGTAGTTTTTACGAGCCTTGTTTCCTCTCCAGCATCCTATTTATTGCCTTCGCCTTTTCTAATGTTGCTTTCTTTTCAGTGTTTAAACCGTGAACCTGAGGTGAAGATGTTCCTGTTGTTTAGGAGGGTGCATTGAATGGCAGCTTGCGTAACATCATACAGAATCTTGACTTTGAGAATATTTCAGGTGCCTGTGCATGCCCCAGCACAATGCCTTAAGGCTCCTCAACCTTGTCCCCAAGTGTCCTCGGGGAAAAGCTGCAAGTTTCTTGTCTTTCCCAACTTCTAAAATACACAAACTTAGATTTTGTTACTTCCATAATTACTCCTCCCTGATCTGTCTCCTAGGGGCTCGCTCTCATGACAAACACGTGCGCGCAGATTCACTCAAGCACATTACATTAGTTTAAAAATTAATGGAAAAGCTCTGATTAAATTTGATCATGATTGTATTCATAAATGTGCGATCAGACTACCCGAGATGCTGTGAGATAATCACATCAAATATGTGTACTTTGGCATTAGCAGGATACCACTGCTGTCCAAGAACAACACTGAACACTGAGCACCTGCCTTTTTCTGTGTCTCGTTGACTTTGCATTTCTTCTGCCTCGCTATTCTGTCCATTGGACCACTCCACCACACTGACACTTCATCCATTCAGCTGTCCTCTCCAGATAATTCTCATAAGTCCCTGACACAGATTCAGTGGGTCTTAGTCGAGAACAATTGAATGTGCGCTGTCCTTCCTTTTCCTCGAGCGTGTCCCTCTCTCAAACAATGGAATACCACCGAAAGAAAAATGTAAAATATACGTGACACGTATCAAAACAGTGCTCAAGATTAATCTTATCTGCAATATAATGCATTTGGTTCAGTTTCTGTAAGCAGGAGGCTCAGTATTTTAACAACCGAAAGCAGATCTGTGGAAGAGATGTTTACAGAACTGCAGAAACTGGAATAAAAGTTTCTTCTCATGGTTTTGTAAATTGAATATGTGCTGGGATAGTTTCCCTGCAAACTTTATGAGCAAATACAATAAAACAGTGCTTTGTCTGGAGTGTGGTTAGAGATTGGATTGATGATTATCATCCTGGGGATGCATATGGATGTATATAATGTATATATATAGTTCGGCTTTTGTAGTCTGCTGGGAAATCAAGTTAATCACACAATCAAATAAAAGTGTACTATCACAATTACATGAGTGGATTTGTGTTCATTTATTTGTTTGCACACAATGTTCTTTATTGCTGCCTGGGTCTATTTATACTCATGATCATATTGTAAAACCTGAATATCATAATCTCTGCAAGTAGCTGTCTCTTAGTGTTGCTCTGCTCTTCCTACGTACACTACAGTTGACGAGGAGGCCCCAGTAATCCCTAAACAGTGGATTCGTTGTTGACAGTGGTTGAGCTCATATGAAATGTACATACGTGTGTTTTATTAAGCATGTAGAACATTTTCTTTTCATTGTCCATATGTGTCTCTGATGACCAAGATACGCTCATAACATCTCAAACAGACCATGACTCTCATACTTTTTTTCGTTTACAGTCTGATGTCAATAAAGACAAATCATGTTATAATGAGAGACATTGTCTGTTCGCGCAATAGATGGAGCTTTCTGTTTGTACCCTGCGTTCATTTCTTCCGTATTTGTGCACATCTTCCTCAAAGCTTACGGATAAGGGAAAAACAGATGAAATGGAGCAGTACCACCTGAAAGCGTGGAGGGTAGTTTTACCAGTAATTCAAGAGCAACACCGGAGGAGGCAGAACTTTTAGACGAGAGACTTTGCGAGTCAATGAGAAACTACGGGTCTCTACAGTATATGATGTCACTTGCCCAGGCACAACTTCCTCCAGCGTTGCTATGTTTGGATGTATTGCTTAATGATACAATGTAAAAGATGCATATGTGGACAGTGACACTCACATCATTTGAAATGTCATGATAAAAATTGTCATGATAAATTCAATGCCTCTGAGAAGTCGTACAACATGCATCAGTCAATAAATTACATGTTGCTCTCATTCAGTAAATCTGTGGTGATATAATGCACATCAGAGCTATAGATTTGAATTTTGTTTTCAGCATGTTAGCTCCAACCCTGCACCATGGCTGTTGCTAGGTAACTTGTTGTCCTGCGCCTGTTGATCTTGCAACTTGCCGGCCACCACAGCATGTTGATGTCACTGGGGGCATCGTTGTGTGTTTGGAGCTAAAAGTTTTCAGAAGGGCAGGGCGTGCAGGGACGTTGTTCCCACAGTACAGTGGGTCTGATTTACTGAGCGGCTGCGTGACTCGTTCAAGGACACGAAAGCAAAGAAAACCTACAGCTGATGAGCTTTCATGCGCATATAATGACTCTCCTCTGTCTACTGCAAGTCTCGTAAATATTCATGCTTGGGTTTTGGACATTCAGGTCAACTTGGGCAAAGATGTGGTCACAGGCCTGTAATGTGGGCATAAAGTTTCTCTAATGAGGAGGAGACGCATTTGACTTCTGAGACTGATGCGATGGAATGAAGAAGCACAATGTCCAAACAATGACCGTTAAAGGAACAGTTCGACATTTTGGAAATGACACATTTTTCTTTTGCTTGCCATCTTGTTGTCAAGAGATTTCAGGAAGTCACTGGCTCCAACAAAACACAATATGTCAGGTTTACACCTAGTTTTTGTGTATAGTAAAATCAAACAAACTAGCTAAAACATATTATTTGGATTGCAGGGGGACATCCAGTACCAGGCTGAATGTTTAGCTTCATATTTACAGACAGGAGAGTGGCAGGGATCCTCATCTGGCTCTTGGCATGCAAGCAAATGACTGCAGCTCCAAAAAAATGTCTGACTGTTGTTCCTCCAAGCAGCCTGTGTTACATTTTGATTTATGCATCCGTGCACTGCAGAGGTGTTTTTAAAATGCAAGGATCTTGTTCATCTACTGAGATCACTCTGAATACAGATAAGTGAACGAGCTGGATAACTGTTAGACATTCAACAAAGACGTTCGTATTTGACTTTAATTATGACAAGATTAAATTACACTCTGTTTTCTATGTTCCCTTTTTTTGACTCGGCATGCTTGTACCCCACTGTGTTCACCCCCCCCCCCCCCCCCCCCCCCCCCTCCCCCCCTCTCTCTCTCCTGTAATGATTTTCTATGTGTGACCCCATTGTTCACTTTATTTAACTGAAAACCATAAATTTGACCCCCAGTCCTCCCTAACACACATACCCACACATAGTCTACATACACACACATTCCCTCCTTATTTATCAGATGTGGCTGGTGACAGCTTCTCGGTTGGAGCTGGATTTACAACCCCCAAAACACCCTGCCTGTTTGTGTGTGTGTGTGTGTGTGTGTGTGTGTGTGTGTGTGTGTGTGTGTGTGTGTGTGTGTGTGTGTGTGTGTGTGTGTGTGTGTGTGTGTGTGTGTGTGTGTGTGTGTGTGTGTGTGTGATTGAGGGTGTGTTTTTGTCCTGCTCTGATAGTGGAGGGAGGAAAGAGGTACTGAAAAGACGTAATGAGATGTAGATAACCATTTTAGAAGATTCCTCCTGTCCCACGGGCAGTGAGCGAGTGAAAGAAGACTAAAATAGTGACAGAGAGAGATGGGGAGAGAAAAGAAGAGAGAGTCCGAGAGAGAGAGAGAGAGAGAGAGAGGGGAGTAGAAACAGAATGGGAGGTATGGAGTATTGGAGCATGCAGTACAATACTTAGATTCAGTCCATCTCACTCAAAATGGCTGCACACCACAGTCCATCTCTGCTTTATTAGAAATTATACACACAACACTGCTGACCACACGACCGCACACACACATACATGGTGCAATGGAGTGCAGTCGATTGCGTCCAAATCACCACTCTCTGGGAGTAATGGGTGGCTGGTGGCCACGTCCGCTTCACCCCTTGAAACCAGACCCCGGATCAATATTTCTCTTTGGTGTGACATAATACCTCCAGCATTGCTCTCAGGCTTGTTTGAACTGTCCACAGTGGCTATATGTACGTTTTTCCATGGCTGAATAGCCAATGTTAACTTTTACAGCTGTTTATTTACCAACTCAGCAGAAACGTTGAGAGTTCAGCAATAAACTTTGTTTCTTTACTCACCACGAATTGTCTGGTGGCTCCAATTAAATGTTTTCTTTTATTCATATCATGTTTTTACTTTTTACTTTTACTTAAGTTCGCATGTTGAGGAGCTAGCCATGAACTGGCTGGCCTGTTTTATTACTTTCCAACAATTGTAGTGTCTAGTCTGCCCTGTAGACTGTATATAAAGATTGACAACATGACAGATCGCCAAATATGAAGCCAAATCATCTTGATCGCCCCCTGTTGGCTGGTTGATATTGATCAAAAAAGTCAAAATGCATTTTTAACACAGTCTCTGTCATTTAAGGTAGTTCTCAGTGCAAAGAAGAGTTTAAACTGGGTGTATTAAGATACTGGAGTAGTATGCTAACCGGATAGCCCCAGTCTTACAATCCAGTCTTTCCGTTAGCGAGTCACTGCAGAATCCAGTCTGCCTTGAAGAAGTATAGCTGCTCAAAGGGTAAGTTATTACATCATCTGTATCTATTTCATTGCATTTTGAAATTCACATTTATATGCAACTGTATCTAATCATCTAGTGCCATCATTTAAAATATTTCACCTTTACTGTCATCTGTATTTTTTTGCTGAAGAAATTACTGTCTTAAGTCCTTACCAAACCATATCTTTAATTATTCATCGTAAACGTCAAAAAGGCGTCCCTACGCAGCAGTAGACATCAATTGTAGGCAACTCAGTTTATAAAAAGTTCATTGTTTTGACGTACAAGGTTCCTGCATCACAACTGGGAGGACTGACAGCAGTGAAATCACCAAAGTCAACTTTTCAGGGATGAAGAAAGAAATGGGGCCATATTTTCATCTTTGCTGCGGTCACGGGATTCAGCGCACAAAGTGCTATAGTAGCCTTCAACTCAACACAACACGATGTACAAAATGTTGTCAGCATGTCAGAGAAAACTCACAACACCAGCGACTCAATCTTCCACATACTGGGGTTCCTGCAGGACACTGACAGTAATGCCATTCCACCCCTCTTCCTTTTTTCAATCAGATGGCATCAGTATCCATCCTCACTATAACCGAGGGTAACACTCCTCATGCTGTCTGCCATGTGTGAAACTAATCAAAGCCAAAAGCTTGTGTGTCTGTTTGTGTATGGGTGTATCGTCTTGCAATAGCCATTGGCCCTTTGTTGTAAAGTCAATGATGCTGTCTCTTGTTGTACATTTCCCCCCCCCTTTCGCACAAACAGACACTCCCTTTTCACACACTCATATACAATCTGTCTCTCTCCATACACTCCCCACAAGCAACATTGCTCGTGCACAGGCAGCTGGCGATGAACAAATATTCTCTCTGTTGTCGGGTGTGTGGGCATAAACGCCCCGTGTATCTTTGTGAGTCTGCAAAATGGGAATCACTCGATTGTGTCGACGGCAGCCGCCTTCACGCCCTCCGGCACTGTGGCTCCTGATTGGATATCTCATTAGTCAATTACCTCATAAGTGGATGTCCCATTGAGGGACCGTGCTCCACTGACAAAAAAAATAAATAAATCCGTCCCTTTTGTTTTGCTCGGATGCTGTTCTTTTCAAGACTTCTTGCGAATCGGGATTCCTATATTCCACAGTCGCAGTTAAGCCCCCCCGCTCATTTATACGACCGCGTCATGCCCGTCCCAGAAGGACTCAAGTCAAATAGTCAGAATCCACATCTGGCAGGGTCTCGTCGTCCCCCTGCTGCGAGGACTTCGCTGTGCTGCTGTTCTCAAGCATAGCTGCTCCATCTGGTGCGGGTCCCTTCCATATCAAACAGACTCGACTCACGTTGCCTGTCACTGTGGGAAATGACATTTTAGCATTCAGCGGTACATGTGATCTGTGTCTGGCACCTGAGTGACTGTCTCTTGGCCATTTTTAACCACCGCTCACTTGCCTGTTTGGGCGGGGTGGATAAATATAGACGGGGAATGAGTTGTCAAGATGGAGATCACCCCAAAACCTGAAGATAAACAATTGTTCAACGGGCATATAAACACATAGCAAATTTCTGTTTGGAATTGGCAGCCCTGTGACGGTGTCAGTATACTGGTCTGAGAAAGACAACGAATAACAGGATAATGAAGTACTGTTTCAGAGAGTTCAGGTGCTCTGCCTTAAGTAGTTCGACTGCCTCAGCAGAAGTGCTTTGTCGTTTGGTGGAGCAGCATTCTGAAACCCCTTTACCCCCTCTCCTCCAAACCTTTCTGTAACTTTTTGATAGCAACAATCTGTCAATAACAACCACTTCATGCAGCATTTATCCAGGTTTGCAGAGTAGAGAAAATTGTCTGGACTTGAACCCCTGTGTCCTTTTTTCCCCTATTTTTCACACAACTACCTATGTCAGTTTTCATATCTGCTACAAGTTAGTTCGTCTCTGCAAAATGTCTCGGGCGAACGACATTGTACACTGTTATCGCAATTTGAACGACCATCCCATTTCAGCCGTCTCTTTGATGGCATGATTTTAAACCTGCCTACGAGTGGAGCTTGAACTATCCTTGACTGTCATACTTGACTTGTCAGACCAGTTTGTTTTGAGTGGCTGAGAGCACAATGTAAATAAAAGCTAAAGCCCAACGTGCAACAATTAGGTCTCCAGTCGGGAATTGGCCGTTCTGAACTATGGAGTCAAAACCTTCTTTTCCAAATGCTGCCAGTGTCTCTGTTAGCTTTTTTCAAAAAGGAGTTGTTTTTTCTTTGACTGAAAATACAATTGTCATTGCGATAAGCAGAAGGACGGCGCCGCTCTGTTTTGTCGGACGCTAATAAATTCTGATCGAGTTTTGTCAGCTGCACCCTGCGCCGTTGCTTGAGGACAATTCAGAAACATGACAAACACAATACAGAAAGTAATCGGTGGAGAGGGTCGTTAAAAGATTCGCCATGTTCCATTGTGCCGTCCGCAAATTACAACGATAATGTTCATATATGGAGAAGAGATTGCAGATTGATTCAAGTTCTTGTCAGCTGTTGGCTTCGGGAATCCAAAGAGACGGCGCCATTTTAAATCGTATGAAAATAACTGATTGCTTTGTAAAATTGCACAGTAATGGACACAAATAAATAGACTTCTGAGATATGATCATGTATGTGACCTCGTTTGAACCGGTCCTGCCACTCTGTAGGTGGCAGGGGGATAAATAAGGACAAGTTGACGTCGCTTTGAAGAAGACACCATTGCCTCCACTCATTTGCAGTATAGAAGACGCTCCGGATGAGGCTTTGTGTACAGTAGGCAAAGTGTGTTAGTGAACCGCAGTTTCCTGGGTTTCTAGGACATGCTGGAATACATTACATTTGCCTGTTCACTACATCTACTTTTTTGGGGCCGACTGCAAAGAGCGATTGAGGAAAGTGGATTACTCATGCAAATCTCTCAGGCCCGACCAGCGCTACCTCTCTCTCTCTCTCTCTCTCTCTCTCTCTCTCTCTCTCTCTCTCTCTCTCTCACATTTTATTTTTCAGCCGCAGACACTCCTCCCATCCCTTTCCCTCTCCTCCTCCATACCTCCACTCCATATCTACAAATCTCTAACCTGCCTGTTTTACATCTTCTACCTCACATTTTTCTCTTCCCCCTCCAATTTCTGTCTCTTCTCCTAAATCCCCCCCCCACTATTCACTTGTTATATCGCCTCCTTTTTTTCGTCTTTGCGTCCGTCTCCTCTCTCTCAGGTCCCATCCTTTCTCTTATCCTATATTCTCCTCATCCGCGCCTCTCCTCATCACACCCCTGTGCATGTCCTCCCTCTCTTCCCTCCCTCCGTCCTCTTCTCTTTAGCTCCCACGTTTCCCCCCCCCGCTCTCCTCCCTTGTTTCTTTTGCTTCCCGTCTTGCTCTCTCTCAGGACATGAACCTCACACACGGCTTATTGATTTCTGAAAGCAACACGCACACATGCAGCTGATCTAGGGCCCACAAATCTGCGCACGGAAGGATTTGAGACCCACATGCGGTTAGACAGATGCATGTCGACGGCATGTACAGTATGAAATGCACACGCCCGACGACAGCAGTCGTGCAATGAATATTTAGCCGATGCCAGAATGATTAACACCGAGTTTTTGATGGGGAGAAAGGGAGAGAAAAGAGGAGGGAGAGAGCATGTGCCTGTAGATGGCAGAAGAGTGCTTTAAGGGAATGTGGGGGAGTAGATCTCGCACACACGCACACACACACACACAGACTGTCACACACATACAGGCACACTCACCCACACATATTCTCATTAGCCATCACACAGGCACATTTATATAGCCTCACCTGTGAGGATGATCCTGCAACTTCGAGAAATTCCCAGGATTGATTTCAAACGCACAGACACACACACACACACACACACACACACACACACACACACACACACACACACACACACACACACACTAACACACACAAACATGCAAATGCTGTATGTTTGCATTGACGCTGGACCCAGACTGGGAACGGTCAGAAAATCAGAAGCGCTGACTCTAATTTCATACTTTGATTATGATTCGGGAATGAAATTGACCAGTGACATGACTGGTTTCCCAAATGAGGCTTGCATATTTCCCTTGAGGCTGCTTGGTGACAAGTCAGAATCTTTAAAGGCCCCTAACATTCAACTTAATTCATATTTCTATCAAAAGGGTTACTGAATATGGTGTTTATTTTCTTCGGTAAATTAATTTGTATTTTTCCCTGGAATAGCCTAATTTATTTGTTTATGTGGTGACAGTTGTGTTTCAGTTAAGTCATTTGTGCAGCCGGTTGGTTGTAGTGAACTTTATTATATCTAATAACACTTGATTATCAGATAAAGATAAACAGAACATTGAGATACACAAATGAAAAGATAGTGAACAAATAAAGATTTGATGACAATTCACAAAAGTTCCAGTTGACTGTAATACTGTTCTGTAAACAGCAGTTGAACCTCTATAGGTTGATAGAATTCATATTCATTCTTTCTACAAGCTGCTTGGCCAGATCGTCCAAAGACTGAACCCAGTCGCTCCCAGCTCTCTGTGGTCAAACGGCCTTAAGATCAAGGACTCAACGTTATCTTCAGTCTGAACACGGCCCGTGCGTAACCTTGGATATGCAGCAATGCCATGCAGCGAGAAACGGATGGTCAGAGACGGGCGGTGATGCCATGGTTTCCTCTGAGGGTAAATAAAAAATGGATCTGTGTAAATAATAAAAAAATACCTGGCGGTTTATTCAGTCGTCCAAATCATGCTGCTTAGAATATATCAGAAGTGGAAGTTAAATGTATTGTGCATGCAAGGCCCCTTCCTTGTTCGAGTTACGATGAATACACTTTGTCGCTGTCTTGAGAAAGTTTCTGGCTCCACTCGCCTCAAACCATGAACATGTCCGCTGGTTAACTATGAGTGTTGTGATGCCAACACAGATTTTTCAAGCTGTTTGGGGGGGCGTCTTTGAATTGTGTACATTTGTACGGCAAATTCACCGCGGCACTTTAGATATTTTGTTTTCGACTTCGTCTATTACGTACATAATTCGTTTCAAAGTGAAAATCTGTACGAAACTGAATTGTTTTCATCACTATTCTGAGTTGTACTGTCACTAAACGTGTACACGTATCGACTTAAAAATCAATCACACAGCATCGAGAACTTCACTAGTGTCACTTCACTGGGCCGATAGATGTGCTCAAGTGTCTGCGTTTGTCTTCCCAGCCCAATTCCCAAACTCTTCCTGGTAAGCCTTTTATTGGTTGGTCCTTGTGACTAATCATTGGACGCAGCTCACCACATCACGTTAAGAGGCAGCATTCTTCCAATAGGATCTAGCGTTTAATTTGTCTTCATCTACCAGAGTCATTTCTTGGTTTTCCGGTTTCTTCTTTTGGTCGTATTTGCACAGGAGGTAAAGTTTTGGCAAGCGCCCATTCCTCAGTGCAAGTGGACGCCTCTGCATTTTGTCCTTTTTTTCCCTCACAAGTGCAAGAAGCACTAAGAACATCAACCCAAAAAACAGCAACCTAGGTTTTTTTTTTCTTTAGAGAAAAGGAGAGTCCATGTTAGGCGATTATTTCCGAGCAAAAGCACGTGAATGGAAGCAGGAGCTTACGAGGAGCACTCGAAGGCAGCATCTCTGTACCGGCAGGGAGACGGAGGAGTCGCACCAGCTGCTTCACCGGAGAAAAGACCTGAGTGCACCAGGCAAAGGAGGGATGATACGTGTCTCCTCTGGTTTCTGACAACAGGAGGGATTTTCATATGAGCTCGGACCTCTGCAGAGAACTAACGGAGGACTGTCTCGGCGTAACGAGCAAGCTCTGGTTTGGCTTGTTTGGTAAGGAAATCTAAAGAGGAGTGACTGGTGCTGATGTGAAAAGTCAGATGCATGAGAGAATGAGGAGAGAGTGATTCATTTGTCTTCATTCAGGAGAGGAGAGGAGAGGAGAGGGATGCTGCGTTTTCCTCGGCTCTTCTTCTGAGAGAAGAAGAGGAACAGTCAAGTGGTTTTGGAGGCTTATTGCTGCAAGAGAAGACGTTCGTTTTCTTCTCTATTTTTGAAATAGCAAAAGAGGGACAGACAGAGCAGGGGGGATTTTTAATTTTTTTTTTCTGTTAGGATTTACGCGAGAAGAGGAAGAGGAGACGTATAGTGCACTAAAACGGCACGGGAGGAGAAGCGCATAAGGAGAGGTGGGAGAAACAGCCTGTAGGCTTTAGAAAGAGGGATATATGAGGATGGAGAGGGGCTGCAGCCCGGGGGAAGTGTGGATTTGAACCTCTGCCTCCCTCTCAATCACTCTTTTACAAGGGAGCGGGACGGAATAGAGAGATATTGACGGCGAGCATCGCGCAGACCCGGGCGGAGAGAGAGAGAGAGAGAGAGACAACCTGTGCGCCTCGTCCTCCTCCGTCCTCCCGCTCCATCCTGCGCTTTCCTCACTCTGGATGTTGACTGAATTCATTTTTCTTTTCGGATATGAAGGATTTATCTAGTCTGTGTTAGAAGGAGGGGGCAAATAAAACCTCTCTCTCTTCCCCCCCCTCTCTCTCTCTCCCTCTCCTTCTCCTTCTCCCTCTCTCTCGCTCTCTCTGTCTCTCTCCCTCTCTCCCCCCTGGTTCTCTGGATGTGAAGCAGCATGCGGCCCGGTGAGAGCTCAGAGGGCTCGCGCTCGGCTCGCGGAAGATGCGTTGACGCTGAGCATTTTACCGACAGCGGCTGTCTCGAGCACCCCTCGTCGGCACAGCGGCGGATGAAGAGGGGGACGACGGAGCGGAGGATGCGGGGGACGTGCGGGAGGATGACGGACCGAGGCGCGACGGCCACGCGCTGTTTTCTCTGGAGCCTGGTTCTCTGGTCGCTCTCGTCGCGCGCGCAAGGTAAGGGGGAAAGCGCACACGCACGCACACACATACACGCATGCATTCAGTCAGTCAGTCAGTCACTCACGCGCAAAGGGTGAATAAACGCCCTCACGCACGCACGCACGCACAGTGACTGGTTCGTGAGTTTTTTCTCTTCTGCTGCAGTCACAAGACATATGCTGTGCGCGTGCGTGAGGTGTCTGAGCGTGTGTGTGAGTTAGAGGGGAGGTGTGTGTGTGTGGGGGCGTGCGTGCGTGCGTGCGTGCGTGCCTGGATGTATGGTTTGTTGCGGAGGAATAGAAACTGGCTTAAAGGGAGGATGGAGGGAAAGAGGGAGAGAGGGAGAGAGGGAGAGAGGGATGGAACCGGCAACAGCCTCTTTCCCTCTTTCCTCATTTTGTGCTCCCTCCCTCCCTCCCTCTCTCTCTCTCTCTCTCTCTCTCTCTCTCTCTCTCTCTCTCTCTCTCTCTCTCTCTCTCTCTCTCTCTCTCAACCCCCCCATCCTTCTCTTCAATACAGCCATTGAGCTGGTAGCCAATAAATATTCTTGCGGTAGCTCTTGGGCTGTGGCAGCGAACGTGAGCTGCTTATACCAAAGTGTGTGCGGGACTGTGTGTTTGTGTGTGTGTGTGTGTGTGTGTGTGTGTGTGTGTGTGTGTGTGTGTGTGTGTGTGTGAGTGTGAACGTGAGTGTGAACGTGAGATGTATACAGTGATGAGACCCCAAGCCTTACACAGCATTTTATCCCCCCCCCTCCCCAAAAAATATTTCTCCCCTCTTGCCCTTCTATTCATTTTCTGCTGCGTTTCACTCAAAGGATGTTATATAATGGTGGTGTCTCCCCCCTCTCGCTCTCGAACACACACTTTCTGCCCTTGCACCCCCTCCCCAATCGCTCTCTCTCTTCTTTCGTTCCCCTCGTCTCTCTCTCTCTCTCTCTCTCTCTCTCTCTCTCTCTCTCTCTCTCTCTCGCTCTCCCTTCTCTATTTCCTATCCAGGGTGAAATAAAATGTTAAAATATTCACAGTATAGCACACACTCTCTCTCTCTCTCTCTCTCCTGCCTTCTTTTGTCTGACTGTATCTTGGTCGTCCTCTGCTTTCCATTTTTAGTTTCTCTCTTGATCCTTTTTCAGAAATGCTGCACATCACACACACACACACACACACACACACACACACACACAGATATACTGTATACACCCGTTGCTGCGTCAGGTGGTGCGGACACTAACTTGACTATTCATCACCGTATCGTGATAAGAAAAGACAGGAGGGTGGAGGAGGAAGTAGAGGAGGGAAGAGGTGCGTATATGAGAAAGAGAGGAAGAGGAGACAGGGCAGAGAATTGGGGGGAGTAAAATGGGGTGATGAAGAGGCGAGAGGAAAGCTAGAGGTGAGGGAGGGAAGGAGAGAGTTGAGTGACAAAGGGGGGAGACAACTATAACGATAGAAAGAGACTGAAGTTTAGAGGCTCAGGCTGGAGTGGGTTTCTAACCACATACGTCAAAGTCGGTGAGTTTCTGATAAGATCCAGTCAGCTTGATTTTTGTCAGAAGACTTAATGTTGGGTTGAGAACCTGGTGAGACTGAGATTGTAGAATTGTCCAAGAAGGCAACAGAAACCCTCAAAAATCCAGCTATCGAGAAGCATTTGTCATCGTGGAAGTAACGTGTGCATGATCCTCGACTGTGAGGAGATGGCGTGTGGGCTGACTGAGCAGAAGTTCTATGGATTTCTACAGTGATTAGACGAATCGAACACTGGGGACGTCTAGACACTGGGCTTTCTCCATCGCAGAATGCAGGATTGTAGTTTCACTCCTTTTCCAGCCTTTTTATGAACCTTTATGTTTCACTTTGAGGGGCTCGCGTGAGAGAGATTGTGATTTGTGAGGTGTCGACCGAACAAAGACGAGAGAGGTGGGATTTCCTCAGGCACAGGAGATCTCATTTGAAACCCTTTGGGGGCGCAGATCCTGGAACAGACTGTCCTCATGTTTCATATAGTTTTTAAAGGCTGAGCTGAGGAATAATTCTAGTTAAACGCAAATTCTGATTAATAAAATGTCAAAGATGCCAAGCAAGCAAATATAAATCTTATTTTCAAAGTGTAGAGGCTGAAGAGAAAAAGTAAATAAATGTGTAATTAAATGTCCCCTTGATCCATGCTGACATTTTGAGAAACCAAGGCTATGAAAATAGAGAAAAAAAAAAAGCTGCGGAATTAAAACCAGCCACCAGCCAAATGCTCTTACATTTTGGCTGTGAATGGTAAATTAGACTACTCAAGTGGCCATTGGCAGGTAACCAATCATTGTATGGAGCCGCAATTCTGTTCAAAAAACCAATCTGGAAGGTAAAGTAATGAAACGGGCATTAATAGATTGACACGCTGCCGTAGCCATTGCACAAAAACGTTAATTTCTCAACTTGCTTAACACATTTGACTTGCAGTGCCAATTCCACAGTAATGGCATCTTTTGGGCTGATGAAAGGCTCCAACACTCCAGCTTCCATTGGACCCTGTTTTAGTATCTGACAGGTCATTATAAAGCTTTTTTTGCTAATGTGCGAATGGCTCGTGGGAATGTAATTTAAAAAGCATAACACTGAACTTTGTTGAAGTTTCTTTTGGCGTCGGGCGCCTTAAGACAACTGCTGCACTCATCCTCTCTTCTTCTTCTTCTTCTCACCCCTGATCCCCTCTTTTTACTGTTTCATCTGTTCTCCTCCTCTCCTCCCAGATGCTCCGCTCAGCCTCAACTCCACCTCTCCTGTCTTCCCTTCTCCCGTCCTCTCGCTCCCCTGTTTTCCTCCCCCTCCGCTCGGCGCTTCCTCTCATCTCCCCCTCGCTCCTCCTTTCATCTGTCAGATTTGTCCCGTGGCTCTAGAGGCTTAATTTACTCACCAAACATACGAAATCGCACGTGTGTACATGCACTCAAGTAGAAGAAGAACCACAAAAAAAACCACACACATTTCCCGACGTCACACTCAGACCCTGAATGTATCACACTCTGCGCCTTAACAGCAAATCCCCGTCTTTTCAGCGCCATCTCCACGATTAACCTTATCGCAGGTTTTTATTGACCGTATGGATTTCATCAGCACTCAATCACAGGACTATCACCGATCAATCATCTCGCACTAATTATCAATTAGACAGCCAGGTCATCCGTCTGTAGTCATCAGCGGGGTGAGGAATCGTAACCGTCCTGCAGAAGGCTGGACTTCAGCGAGTGACCAAGCAATTACCCCCACGGCTAAAAATAGCTAATTTAATTTATATTGACGAGCCATGGAAATGTAGTGCTTTGTTCTTGCAACATGGCTAAATTGAAATTTATCAGTCGTCCCCCCGGTAGCATCTAGTAATTTAATGCCGGTCATCAGTTTTCGATTGGACGGGCTGTCAGGCGCAGCAAAATGCTCCTCCAACCAGGTTTTATAACCCATCGCTGGATATCAGAGATTGATTGGTGCAGTACACAACTGTGATGTTGATTATAAGTCATTGATGGATGTCGTCCATAATTATGCCACTGCTGATCATTTACCTGCATATTTTGGCGATCACGCTCCGCTGTCAGCCATCGATTGATACCCCGCGTGCGATTAATAGAACGGGTAATTGGTGAGCTCGGAGGCGTCCTGTTCTGTCGTTCTGTTTGGCACATTGAGCACTGTACACACACACAAGTCGTCTCCCGCTGAACATTAGCACAACACGGGCTCTCTAACCCACGTTTAATCCTGTGGCTTATGGTTGGTTTCTCGGGGAGGGAGATGTGTCTGTCGCAGCCTCTTGATCATAGAAATACTTTTGACTTATTAAGGAAGGGAGAGCGGATGGAGGGGTGAGGAGGAAGAGAGGGATGGGGACAGAGTAAGCCGAACATAAACCAGTTAATATTTCAGCCTCGTTCATCCCTCGACTTTGATATGAACACAATCTCACCTCTGTCCTCTCATCATTGTCTCTTCTTTAATCTCTCTTTCACTCTTTTTACTTATTGTATTCATTTTCTGCCGTTGCGTCCTCAGCTCCATTCTCTCCCCGGCTGTCCCCCCTGACTTTCACACACCTAATCCTCTCCTCTCTCCGTTTACAACCTCAACACCGAGAATTTGTAATCACTTGTTTTTTTTTCTACTTCTCGCTTTTCACTCCCTCATAACCTCCTCCTCCTCCTCCTCTCCCGCTTTACTTTGCTGTCAAACATTTGATAACAATGCCGGGAGGAGCGTGACGTGGGAGTCGCGCGGGGAAACATATGGGTGGTGATTTGACTGTGACACCCAGGATAGTTTCCTGTGTAATACCTCCTGTAAGCGTTGGTATTTTTCATATTTAACAAACAACGCGCTGCTTCCTTAACCGTAACCCAAGTGGGTTTGGTTACCTGAACACAACTCGGTTGCAGAGACATGCAGTCGGAGACTAAACCAACATTGACAGCGGACACATTCGCAGATTTATACAACATGAATATGCAATATATGTAAATATTTTCTGTAATATATCAATTACGATGTGTATGATCGTGATGCAAGCAGCATTTCCCCAAAAGCTTTCTTTCTCCTCAAGGCAAAATACATGCTTATGGATGTAATTCATGGGATAATGGTTGCCCCTAACCCTGAAGAGCAAGTGTGAGTGTGAGTTGCTTCATATTTTTTAATGAATCTGAAGTCTTTGATATTTTACAGCATCAGAGGGCATTTGACTTTCAGTTCCAGTGACTTTTTCTATTTAATTTATGCTCTCTGTAACCCTTTTTTTCTCACTTTTCCCTCGCATATGTATCCCTGCGTTTATTCCTATTTCGTAAAATTTCACTCCTCCGCTCTCAGTTTGTTTTTTCCCCCTCTCCATCCATCCTCCTCCACCTCTAATCACCAATTCTTCTCTCCTGCTTCCTCCTTCCAACATCCACCCATGCTGAATTTGTAATCACCACCTTTCTGTCATCCCACATCTGTCTCCTCTTTCCCTCTCTCCGCCTTTCTTTTTCCTATTTTCATTCTTCCATTAGTCTTGCCTGTCCTCTCCACTCCCCCCCCAGCTCCTACTCTTAGTGAATTTGTTATGTGTTGATTGTAATAGGTGGGCACTCACAGGGTACAGATCTGTGGATCTCACATGGCCATTTCCTCTCCTTTCCAACGACAGAGAACACGTTTCATCCCTGCACACAGATTGCCCCCCCCCCCTAATTATGTGCTTTTAAAGATCTCCAGAGCCAAATCTGCTCCAGTATTTCAGATCTGTGTTTGCCCGTTGGGGTTTTTAGAAATGTCAGCGTGCACATATTTAGCTGCCTCTGCTGTCAACAGGCTGTTAAATTAAAAGAAGCGATCACTTTGCCGTGCAAATATTAACAAAGAGACACTGCACTAAAGTCACTGTAGCTTTTCCAGGTGTTCTGAGACACTGTGGGGCCATAAAAGCTTTTTGGAATATGCCATTTCTTTTCCTTTTATAGTCTAAATGTGCATTTACGTAAGCGTAATAAGTATAATCATAATCAAGTATAATTGGGTAAAAAACATGGTGGTTTTGTGCAGAAGCTGTAAAGATAGCACAACAATGGACTTAACCGTAAACAACAAACTGTGTCTACATGCACGCAAACGCAAATCACATTCATTGGGTTCAAGTTTCAAGTTGAACCACAATTAATTATTCCAAATGGGAAACGAGGTTCTCATTGAAAAGCCATCAAACTGTGAAAGTCATCTGTGTTTTCCAGTTACTCAGAATGTGACTTTTGAGACATATGAGGTTTCCGCAGAGCACAGGCACGTTGCATGTCTCACGCACACGCACGTGCACGCCCACAATCTGTCAGCCCTCCGTAGCCTCTTCATTATTTCAAAGATGATTAGAAGTAGACATGACGTGAACATGTTGAGCAGGCGGACACATGCACGCACACAGGCACACTCGCGCACACACACACACACACACACACACACACACACACACACACACACACACACACACACACTTGCACATGCAAACTAATAAATACACACAAATATGTTGGGTACACCGAGATAGCATGTGTTACCCTGAGGGTGTGACCGCAAACGGACTCAAATACATGCAAGCACACAAGTGCACAAGCACACACACATGTGCAGGGACAGGCACAGGCACACAAACACACACACACACATACTCTCTCTGATGCGTTACGTGAAAGGCAGATGATAAATTAACAAAGACAGACAGCCTTATATCCAGCTGCTGCTCCCTGTTGGTGGGTGGGTGGGTGGGTGGGTGTGTGTGTGTGTGTGTGTGTGTGTCTGTGTGTGTCTGTGTGTGTGTGTGAGAGGTGCTGGTAAATATTCCTTGTAAAGAAACATGCAACACGACCAGTATGGACAGAGGAGAAGGAATTGCAGTTTGGAGTAAAAGGAGAAGTACTGTGTATAGGAGGATGGATGGATGGACACAGTAAAGAGCAGTGTGGGGCAAAGGTTCGATCCCCGGTGACAGCCAGAGTCTGTCCCTGTCAGACTGTCCTTGAGGAAGATACTGATGCCTTTAATGACTGTGTGCTGCCCCCTGGGGAAAATATATACTGCGGCTGACATGAAATCCCTACAAGACCAACAGCACAGCAGAGCAGGACCTGAATAATAACAAATAATTCAGAGAAGAGGAAAAGAAAACAGAAAAGATTGTGCATTATTGTTCTTGTGTTGATAGCTTCGTCAGACCAAACCATTTTGCTGTCATGGCAACCAGCTGCTAACTGGAGCTAAATAAATTAAATATCAGTCCCATCCCCTCCCCTTTGGTTCATACCTATTTTAATAAATTGGCTGGCAGCTTCTTCTTCTTCTTCGCTGCCTTACTCATCCTGGATGTGAGGGAAACAAAAACAGCCTTTCTTGCTTTGGTTTATTCTAAAGCCAATAAGCAAAAGTAAATTTAGAATGAATGCAAATTACTATCTAAAATAACAATTGTTCTTATTTTTGAACCATTAAATCCAAGCGCTGCAACAAGTTCTTTAAATGGGTAGCGAATGATTTGTGTGTAGCAATAAAATATCTTGGGAATAGCGTTTTGTTAATTGTACTCGTGGCTTCAAAACACCTTTTTGGGTGCTTCTTTTGATTGTTCCATTAGAGATGTTCAAAATCTACATGAGTACAATTTAGATTTACAAGTTTTTATTCTTATTATAATGCTGTATCTTCCATGTTTAGCCAATGGAAACATGTTTGTGTGTGCAAATAATTAACCAGACGGGACCATCCATACTCATGAATATAACATGAAGCTTTCATTTATTAGATTACTTACGATCTGCTCCCCCATCATAAAGGTTTTGTAAGATCTTTTCTGTTTATATAAGTGTACATTCACAGACACTACTTTTAATACTTTATATTGCCTTACATCGCATTTTACTCAGAAGTAAATGTATTATGCAGCAATGGTATTATGGATATTCAGGTATTAGTAGCAAGATTAATAGATAACCCTAACCCTTTTAATATCATTTCATCTGTCCCTATGTTGCACACAAAATATTTAAGAGGCATTCGATATAATTAATACCAGCCCTCATTACTAACATGCAAGTACCAGATTCATATAAACTGTCTATTTTTAACAAAACCAATGATTCTCTCCAGTGTGGGTGTGAGAAAACATCTGCTATGTGGGATGCTCATGCATTAAATGCATTAGCTGCTGCTAACGTAAAAAGCCTCAAGGGACATTTCAATAGGCACCTATAATGGTTCCTGTATGTTTTTGAATATTCAATCAGTCTTATAATTATTCTTATGTGTGTTAAATGAAGTGGTTATACAGGCATGTGCTTAGTGGTTTTATAGAACAGCCTGGTCTCTAAAGAAATACACAACTGCACAACACACACCTACCCCAGACACATACACACAAGCATGAAGTTAATTGGATTAGTCGGTTTGTGAGACAGATGAACTCCCCGTGAACCCCGATATCTTTGCTTTTTGAAACTGCATTAAGTACTGTAGTGGGTTTAATTAATCCTACAGGGGGCATCTGGTAATCACCGTGTAACAAAACACATATGTTGTGTTGTTATAATAAAACAAAACAACCACTATAGTATTTCTGGTACAACTGGGTATTGGGAGAGCGTGAGAAAGAGAGCAGCAGCGGGTGCTTTTTTGTCTATGTTTTTAGACCTGGTGTGTGATGACAGGTATGCCCATGTGCCCCAAACCCACAGAAACATAGCTGTCAGCAGACATCACACGCACTTTGTTACCTAAATACACAATCGCACCAGCTCAACACCTCATGCCGTAATGCTCATGAGATCGGCCTATTCTCTCATTATGGTATTGCATGGATGCCCTGTACCCTGTAGTTAAATAACCCTGCTGGATTTCCGTCAGCAGCATTTTACGACACATCTAAATCTTTGCAAGATGCCGTTTGGATTATTATCATTACTATAATTGTGCAGTTATACTCATGCATATGCACCTTTGCCTCCTCTTCTAGTCTTGGCTAGAAGTCTCCAAGCTCTGCAGGTGATGCATTTCCTGTCTGAGTCTTGCGCCTTGGGAGCCTTTTTGTTCTGTTGGTTATTCTCTCTATATATGTGTGTGTGTGTGTGTGTTTGTGCGCGCAGGAAGCCTCTGTGTGCATGTGTGCACGTGCGCGTTTGTCAGCTTCTTTCCCAGAGAAGACTCATTTCCCCAGCAGGCCCTGTCAGGCTGTTTCTGGGCGCATTCAGTTCACAGCTGGAGGCTACTGCTGTCACTTCTTCTCCTCTCCTCTCCTCTTCTCTCCCCTCCTCATCATCCACTTACCTTCTTGTCAGTCACTACACTGGAAAGGCTACGCACCCCCATGCAACACTTTTTTGTGCAGCTTTCTTCAAAACACGTTAAAGTGAAGGGGAATGAGTTCTTCATAGTTGGCAATACAATTACTACAAAGAGACTGGGCCGCCAAACAGTTGCACAGAGAGTCAAATTTTTACTCCAGTTTTTTAGCCCAAGTCGTCACTAAAATTACTGTTTTCAAAAGCTTTCATGCTTGAGTGGCCACCAGCATGTCCCAAAAAGGAGGACACTTCTGCAGGGCAGACAGGGATAGAAACCAAAACAGCTCCAGTCACAGTGTGTGTTTTTGTATGTGTGTACATGTACATATACCCACACTACTATAAATAACTCTCAAGCACAAACATGGCTTTTGTATATGGACTTCAAAGCAAAAAAAAGACATAGAGCAAATGTCAGCAAAGTGGACGTTGAAGTGGAAATTATTCTGTACAACAAAAAAAACATAATAGTAGTTAGTTATATAGTTATAGTTATTGTTATTGACATGTGCAAATATACATTTGTGCTTTGCAGGGAAATTAAGTTTGCATCTGCAGTACATTAGAGAGGTGACGGCGTGCAGCCTTTGTCCACCTCGCACATAAAAGCTCAGCAGGGTGTTGCAGCGGACACAAGTAAACGTTTTGATCTTTGACACCGGCCGTCTGTTTCTTGCACACTCCGATCCTACCCCACTTTCTCTCTCGCTCTCTCGCTCTCTTGCGCTCTCTCTCTCTCTCTCTCTCTCACTGTCTCTCTCACTGTCTCGCTGCCCCTCTCGCCAAGCGGCAGTAGGTCAGACAGGGAGCAGATGCTCAGCCATACGACCACAACCAAACCTGACACCACAAAGTAACGCACACTCCCATTCTGTCATCCTACCTTCCTTTTAATGTATGTTGTCTCTGTAAGATATTTATCACCTGTCTCCACGTGGGTTCAGTAAATTTAGCTAATAGAATCCCCCTCAACAAACTTCTGGCATTTATTTTCTGATAAGACAGCTTAGTGTGAATTCTCCAGGGATGGCAAATGATAAAGATAATCATTAAGTTAAAAGATGTCTTCTTTGGCAAGCTTCCTGTGATACACTTTGTTTCTGCTGCATTTGGTGCCAGCATTCCTTTGGATTTTATGTGGTTTCAGAAAAATAAGCCAATAGTTAAGTGGTTCTTTGGCTTGAAAGTCATGGTAAACAATTTTATTTCCATTTTGTTGCTAATGGAAAACCATAGCCGTGTTTTTGGTTGGGACTCGGGTTCTCTTCACTTTTCCAAAAATGGTAGTGAATTCTAATAAGGTACAACACATACAAAGCTTTGTTAACATTATAAGCAAAACACCCCTGTACGATCATAGTAAAATATGTATTGGAATAATTTTATACATCAATGAAAACAATATGTAAAAGAAGATTTTTAAAAATCTCAAGGTGGAACAGCAGCAAGTAATGTCAGTGTTGTATTTTGTACTATTAGATGTTTTAATAGGGCAAAGTGACATTATTACAAATGATAACCTGATTCATAATTCGCATTTTAATAAATATTGAATACAAACTGTGTATGAAACACACAGTGTCATCGTATCACTTCATCTCCTCCAAAAGACAGTTTGGCATTAACATTTACGTTATTGAATTATACTGCAGAACTGTTATGAACATCCCAATGCCACAAGCAATATGCACTCACAGCAACTCTCAGCTTTGCCAAGTGATGTTTTCACCTTGCCTCTGCAATCTCCTGGAGGTAATTTACTGTATATCCTCCAACAAACAAAGGAAGCAGAAGGCTATTCTAAGTACTCGTCAATGTCCAAATGGCTGCTGGAGGTTGAGCTGAAATGAGTTTCTCAGATCAAATGAAACAGAACCATAAAGGGATAAAAGGGATTGAGTCAGTGGATCAGAATTGCGCCTTTACAGAACAGAAATCAACAAAATTAAAATCCATTCGTCCGGGAGGAACGCGGGACTCTACCTAGGTCATGGAGGTCACCGTGTTCACAAAAAGGCCTTTCTCTCGACTTCACAGAGCCGATCAGGTTCCCTTTCTTCGAGAGCATTTTTGTGGCAACCAACAAAAGCGGCCAGCCAGGAGCACACAAAGCATCTCTGCTTCCATTTTAAAACTTGTGCAGTTTGCCGACAGAGATGACTGGGAATGAGGTGATGACATCAGGAAAAGAACCGTAGAAACACAGAGAGGATAAACAAACTTTGCGATCTTCTTTTTCAACTGATATTTCTTGAGGCATTATTTATTATTAATGAGTCTAACTTGTATGGACCATTTGTTATGCATGCCGACTGACACAAAGTGTTTGAAGGCAACGTTAGCTAAGAGTCGAACGTGAGTAAATTCGGCCTGCAGATGTGAAACACGCCAGCATCTGCCTGACCAGTTTGTTCTGATCTGAAAAGCTACTTTGGCTGTAAATGAAACAGGCCGGGAACATTTAGAAAACCCCAGCCACCGAGGTTTAATTATTAATTTGATTCCTTTTGCATATGCATGCAGTATTTAACTTAAATTACTGTACACATTTAAGCACTTGTGTTGCTCTGGTTAAGCCATTAGCCTAGTTCAGTCATTTATTTGTGTGTTCAGTTACAGTTGAAAGTACAGAACAACTGTTGGCGTGCATGATGGACTCATGGATCATATGGATTCATTAGTCTTTCCAATTTATGCTAATTGTACTGGGAGAGTGATGCAGGTTTAGGTTTTATAACGGAAGATGTGAGCGAGAGCCACAGGTCAAACCAAAGATAACTGTTGGTTGCTGTAATGTGTGTATCGAGAAAAGGTCTGTTTCCTCTATAGAAAGGCTGATTCAACTGTGAGCTGCAATGTTCCTACCGACCTCTCCAATTATGAGAAGTAATAAATCAAATTAATGACACATCTAACCTTAATATAATCTTGATCTTAATACAGTGCCAACCATTTTTAGAAGATTTAAAATACAACATATTTGTGTCTTGTTATTTCTCAAAAAACATACAATGAAATGCCATGTGGAACAACTTATAACATTATTGTACGCAAAGTGCAAAATGATAAAGACTGATGGATTTATTGGATTAACTCGTACGGCTGCATCTGCCCTGTTTTAGTTTGAAAACTTGAGGGTTATGTTTAAGTCTGGATGAGCAGTAGCTGAGGCTTTCGGATAAAAGGGCGCAGACATCCATGTCCACTTCCTGATTGGTTCTTGTCAGTCTTGACTCGACCAACAGTGCAACCTGGATAAGGAACTACAAACCATACTAACCCTTACTTTCAACAGTAGTTCCAGTTTGTTGTTGGTCCAAGAAAAGTAGTCCCAGGTCGTACTTTTTACCGTAGCTGTTCCTTGTTTATACTATTTTCATTGTATAGTCTTAGGAAAGCTATGCATCACTGTGTATGACCTGATTCTCCGTGATGGAGATCCTTCCCTCAGTTCTAATCCTTCTATGGATTCCTGTATCTTTCCCTTTGTATCTACACGGCAACACCTTCTGTATGTTTATTTATTTAAAACAGGAAGCAGATAGTAATGGTCACAAATTATTTAAGGAAGCATCAGCTATTGAGGTGAGGCTTTGCTATAGACTATACAGTTGAAATAAAAACAGCTAAATAGATGAGTCAGAGCCAATGAAGACTAGGGTTAGAATAGATTTATATTGATGTGTAGACTTCCTTTAAAAAGCATCATGACTATTACAAATAAATAAAAACACAAATCATTAATAGTGCGGTAATTCTGTGTAGTTGAGTGAGGCTGTGTGGACAAACTAAAGGACCTGTGGGGTTCAAGTTCCTATGTCAGCAAGCACCCTGCTTGGTTAAGGCTCCATGAATACGCTGCGCCTTTCATTTTTTTACATGGAAGGTATTTCTTTGCTTTGGGAATTGTTATGTTGTGCCTGATGTGCAGCCATTCAACTTAATGCACCATGATACAGTGTCAACTGAGCTTGTGCTGTGGTCTATCTCTGCCGGAATTGCCGACTTCTGAGAATCAGTTGACAAACATGACATTTTAATCTTCATGGTGTGTAGCTAACAGAACGAGGGGAGGTTAGGGATTTGATTTAACCGCTTATGAAACAAAACTCATTTGGACTTGTGAATGACAAACATATATCCCCGGTAGACGTGGCGCTTGTGTGCCCATCCAGCCGTACACTCCACCGTTTGTGGCTGCGTTTGAATATACTGCTCATCGCATTACGTTCTTTCATGATGTGCTGAGCGTGAGATATGTCTAACCGGCTTTCATGGCACTTTTATATACAGATATTGGAGTAGTTTGATCATAATGAAAGAATAAGGAACAAAGTCAAGGGTAGGCTTGTTAATGAACCTCATTATCCCAGTACGTTTACCCTCTCCCTATAGCTCTACTCTATTTATGTTTGCTTGATTGATCATATCGTTTTGATATTGATATAGTAAAAACCTTTTCATATCGAAGACCCGTGTTTTTTTTTTATATTACGAGGACTTTGTTTGCTTTTGTGATTGGCCTGTAGACCACAAGAGGCTGACAAGCACCCCGTAGAGAGGATTAATAGCATTCTAGTTTTCTTCCAGGTGATGTTTGCACTTTCTCCAAACACTAGTATATTGTAATTTTGATCTTTCAAAAATAATGACTCGAGAGAAGCACGTAGAAACAGTTTTTGAAGGCTTACAGCTCTTACCCTATAGTTGACCGTCTCTCCCCTTGGAGAAACTTGCTCGCCTTTCAGCTCTTCCATAAGCTTTGTATAAAAACCCATAGATAACTTTGAACAGTACAGAACTCCCCTTTGAGATGGATTCTACTCTTAACCTAATTAGTTCTATTGTTTAAAATGTTGAAACACCAAAGATTATATGAATACCAAAGGCTTCCACCCTCTCTTTGCATATGTAAGAAAACCTCTAATAGCCTTCTGCTATCCTGAAAAGCTACATGACGCAGGGGGAGAAATCCAGACGTAATAAAGGGTTGCAAATTACAATAGCAGCTATATGAGAGGCAGTTGTATTGTGAATTTCTTAGCTCTTTGAAATTATACAAAAATAGAATTCAGTAAAAGAAAAGCGCTTCGTTTGTACTTGCTGACGGCTGAAAGTGTCCCCACTTTAATTTGGTCTAGATGGAGGTAAATTGACCCCTGATGTCGCTGTGCGTGCCCTGGGAGTGAAGAGTTATGAGCACGAACACCGGGAGGAAATAGGTGTAGCGGGGTCCTAAGTACCGATACAACTGCGGTGGAAACAGTGGGAAGCTGAAATTATAATCGCACCTCCTCTCTGCGGCTCAGCGGGCTCTCAGGAACCTGCCAGCATCACATTTAACACACATAGAAAGACTAGACACACTCAAGCACTAATGTAGACAGTAGCAGACAGTCCGCCTCGAACACCAACATATAATCTGCATTCACACCCACTCACGGACGCACAAAACCACACACACACCCCCAGACCACCTACGAAACTGATATGGCTGCTTAATTTTTTAGCATTGCCCTTGTTTCTTCTGCAATTTGACACCAAATTGTGTATTTGTTAAAAACGTGCAGCTTATTTTCATTGCGGAGGGAATTAATTCCGTTCATGCATTCATGCAACGGTTGCCAACATTGCGATTAAGGCTCTACTCCAATTACTGTAAGCTGATACGTTCATAAATTCTCCATAATAAACCTGTTTATTCAGATTTTCTGAACCCTAATGTGCATGTGGTGTTTTTTTTTCCACATCGTTCCTGTAAAATCCATATACCTTGTGCAATTTGCGCTGTTACTGTTGCAAACCCTAAACTCAGCTGTTGCAATCTCAGCAGCTTGGACATTAAGTCTCTATTTTAACGATCTAGGTGCACGGTCTAAAGCGCATTGAGCAAGGATGTGTCTGAATCCACTTTTTCTAGTTCAACAGTGGATAAAAAGGCCCAAACATGCGACACATGGATCAAAGCGGTTGTAGTTAGTCTTTCAATTCGTTATTGGGTGATTTTTGGGTGTAACCAGCAATAAACCAATCAGAATGCCATCTCTCAATCGCTTTACAGGTGAGGTGGGATTGCTGAGATTCTGCTTCTAAACAGGTCTGTTTGACTATCTGTTGCCATGATTGGTCAAATAATTAATAATCAATCAATTCATTTATCCTTACTGCTTCCTCCCCTGTGTGTGTAACAAGCTGTGTTCCCGCATTGTGCAACCATCTATGTACAGTAGGTGCATATTACTATTCATCAGTGAGATTCTGCACCATCGACTTCAGACCAGGTTTTTGTTATTCAAGCACACAGTCTCTTTCCGCTGCCTCCAGACAGCAATGCGCCAACAATGCGTCTGACCACAACTCATTTAAAGACCAATATGCTCACAGCCACGAAGACGGCTGAAACTTGCCAGACAGAAGAATGTCAAGTGCGTTGGTCTGATTCTGATACTGGCTTTGAACTTGGCGTGGATTTTCTGCCGCTTGGTACAGTGGTGGGTGTTTGATTGAGTCTGAAGACAGTAAAATAGGTGTAAGTGTGGACTCAACTCTCCCAAGTTTTGTTGAGCAGACACTTTTGCTCTTTTGTGTGTTTTGTGATTGTGCTCTACTGTAATGCTATTTTCTCTAAAAGTATTATGTTTCTGCGTGAGAGGCAACTTCAAGGTCTGTGTTCTGCGTGTGTTTGTAAAGTATGCGTGCAGCTATTTGTGTGTCATTCAGGTGGTTTATTTGGGCTTTGTGAGAGAGGCAGCAAATCTCCCTGTAATTACAATCTGAACAGGCCTGATATTCTCCCAAGACTCCCCCAGGAGTGTGCACGTGTGTGTGTCTGTGTGTGCGTGTGTGTCTGCACTGAAGGTCTTTTGTCTTGTGGGGCTGAAACAGCTGGGTGCTCCTCGCTAATTAACGAGAACCTCATAATTACTGTTAACTGGCCTACTATAACTGACAGACAGGGGGGGATGGGGGTGGGGGTGTCTAAGGAGTGACGTTCAAATAGACAAATATTTCTTCGTCATGCACTCACTTCAAGAGACGTCGCTTTTCCCTCTGGAGAAAGAGTAAAAACAAGAATTACTTGCAGCAATGTGCAACATGTAAAACTGAAACCATGCAGTCAAGATTTTATTAATCCAGTTTCCCAAACCCTACTGACCTAGAAATACTGGCTGTGTCTCAGTTCAGGGGTCGTAGGCTGCATTTGATGACAAATTGCATCCCAGCGGCGCGGCTATGCTTTCCCATTTCAAAGGCTCCTTCAAAGACGGCCGACGAAGGCTCCAACAGCTGGATCCTTCCCGGCCCAACCTTTCCCAGGATTCATTGCACTATCAACGAACCATTTTTCAAAGAGTTACATGCGTCTGCAAGCGATGACACCTCCGATGCTTGAGTATCATGCGTAATCTCAAACGAGCACCTTATGGAACACGTGTTAAAAAGGAAGTGGCAGTAAAACCTTTTTGTTGTGTCAAACTTAAACTCTGTAGCAGCCACAATAAGGGCGGGACGAGCTGGTGATGCCGATCATGGAAAGCATCTGCAGACCAGACCATCTAATTTTGGTTTGGCCGTCTTGTCTTCGCAGCCAACAAAACTGCCTCCTTGGTGGGCCAGGTGGACTGTCAGCGCCCTCAGAAGGAAGTGGCCCTTTTATTGGCTCTCGTGCATGAAATACACTTAAATAATTGTCGAATCTTGAAGTGCTTAAAACAAAGTTCAA